>NW_026652290.1:10682109-10763889 GCF_009828535.3 Hylobates moloch | reverse complement strand
TGCCTGGCCTATTTTTATTTATTTTATTTTTGAGACAGGGTCTCACTCTGTCACCCAGGCTGGAGTGCAGTGGTACAATCTTGGCTCACTGCAACTTCTGCCTCCCAGGCTGGAGCAAGCTTCCCACCTCAGCCTCCCCAGTAGCTGGAATTACAGGCATGCACCACCATGTCAGGCTAATTTTTGTATTTTTGGTAGAGACGGGATCTCACTATGCTGGAGTTCGAGAACTCCTAGGCTTAAGCGATCCTGCCTTGGCCTCCCAGTGTTGGGATTACAGGCGTGAGCCACCATGACAAGTGAGGTCTGGAATTTGAGGCCAGCCTGGGCAACACAGTGAGACCCTGCCTCTACAAAACACTTTAAAAATAATTAGCTGGGCATGGTTGCCTATGCCTGTAATACTAACTACTCAGGAGGCTGAGGTAGGAGGATTGTTAGAGCCCAGGAAGTCCAGGCTGCAGCTGGATGATGGAGCAAGACTCTGTCTCTAAAAAATTTTTGTAAATAGGCCGGGTGCAGTGGCTCATGCCTGTAATCCCAGCACTTTGGGAGGCTGAGACGAGCAGATCACGAGGTCAGGAGATTGAGGCCATCCTGGCTAATGCGGTGAAACCCCGTCTCTACTAAAAATACAAAAAATTAGCCAGGCGCGGTGACAGGCACCTGTAGTCCCAGCTGCTTGGGAGGCTGAGGCAGGAGAATGGCGTGAACCCGGGAGGCAGAGCTTGCAATGAGCTGAGATCGCGCCACTGCACTCCAGCCTGGGTGACAGAGCAAGACTCCATCTGAAAAAAAAAAAAAAAAAATTGTAAATAATAATGATTTAAAAAAACATTCAGGCTCTTTCTGATACTTATACATGGTCTAATGAATTCCCTTTCTTCTTCTTGTTTGTGCAATGGCTGTCTCTAACACAAGGTTTAGACTTTTGAATACTTTTTTTTTTGCACAGATACCATTTCTTTTTCTTTTTTAGACGCAGGATCTTGCTCTGTCACTGTCACCTAGGCTGGAGTGTGTAGCTATCACAGCTCACTGCATCCTCCAACTTCTGGGCACAAGGGATCCTGCCACCTCAGCCTCTTGAGTAGCTGGGACTACAGTTGTGTACCACCAGGCCCAGCTACATTTTTTTAAGAGATGGGGGTCTTGGTACATTGTCCAGCTTGTCTAGAACTCCTGGACTCAAGCAGTCCTTCTGCCTTGGCCTCTCAAAGTGCTTGGGTTGCAGGCGTGAGCTACTGTGCCCAGCTTTTTGTTGTTGTTGTTTTGTTTTTGTTTTGTTTTGAGAGACAGACTCTCTCTCTGTCTCCCATGCTATAGTGTAGTGGCATAATCGTAGCTCACTATAGCCTTGAATTACTGGGCTCAAGCAATCCTCCTGTCTTAACCTCCAGAGTAGCTAGGAATTTAGGTGTGTGCCACCACACCTGGCTGATTTTTAAATTTTTTATAGAAATGGAGTCTCACTATGTTGGCCAGGCTGGTCTCAAACTCCTGGCCTCGAGCAATCCCCCTGCCTTGGCCTCCCAAGGTGCTGGGATTACAGGCTTGATCCATCATGCCTGACGAGCACAGATAATTATTAATGATGGTTTCATACTCCAGATGTCAGCTTGCTTTGCAAAAATGTAGCAGTATCTATTATGTTCTTTGTAAAGATATGAGTAATAAAAGCTCACACTGCAAAACTTTCACAAATGTAATTTCATTTGTTCTTCACCAAAGCCTTATTTTGTGGATCAGAACATTGAGGTTCACTGCCATCATGACTGATTTTCTAATTGTTATGCTATCCTACTGGAAAGGTGGGGTTTTTTTGCTGTTATCGTACATCTCAAGGGCCTTTAAAGGGATGAGTGATTCACTGTAAAGTTTGTAAGTTGGGTGACTTTATCACTGACATCCCTCAGGAACAGCCACAAGAAGTAAATGGGGGTGGATTTTTAGTGTTTGCTACTGACACATTCTTAATTTTAGCCAAAAAAAAAAGAAAAAGAAAAAAGGAAAAAGCTAAAGCAACTCATTACACAAGAATGCTGCCCCGTCTTGGACTCTCCTCTTCAACAGGGATGATTCCTGCCCTGTAAAATTACATTGTAAGCAATGTGTCAAAGATGAAAAAACTTGGAAGCATGTTCAATCAATAAGATTGCTGGAAAGCAAATGGAAATTACATTCTATCCAGGGAAAAGGAGAGCCAGCCACCTGCCAGAAATGGAAAGTTCACAGGACTGAAAAATAGCATCTGGCTTCCTTTGCAGTAGAATGCGGAGCCAAAAAGATACTTTCACTTAAAGGCAGTTAGGAAATTACCAGTTTGCTGTGAAGAACACTGACCAGAGAGTGGGGAGAGGTGACAGAGGACAGCCACTGGAATCAGAGGAACCTGGCTGCTGATCTGGGCTCTTTCACTTTCGGGATAACCCCAGGCAAATTATCAACCTCTCTGGGCTGTTGTGGGAATTAAACAGAATAATGCCTACAGGGCCCCTGTTAGCATCATATGCATCTAACATGCTAGTCCTCTTCCTCCACCCATTGGGATCACCTTGTGACTTTCATCTTTTTTTGGTTGCTGTTGTTATTTGGTTTTTCTTAGTTTACATCAGACACCTTGTGCAGTGGGCACCATCTCCCTTTATGGAAGGTGAAGAGGCCACATGCTCTTGCCTCTGACACATGACGAACAGGAATACAAACAGGCCTGAACCATCATGGACTTTCATATCTTTCTTTTTTTTTTTTTTTTTTTTTTGAGACAGGTTCTCACTCCATCATCCAGGCTGGAGTGCAGTGGCACAATCTAGGCTCACCGCAACCTCCACCTCCTGGCTGCAAGCAATTCTCCTGCCTCAGCCTCCTGAGTAGCTGGGATTATAGATGCCTACCACCATGCCTGGCTAATTTTTTTGTATTTTTATTAGAGACGGGGTTTCACTATGTTGGCCAGGCTGGTTTCGAACTCCTGACCTCAAGTGATCTGCCTCCCTTGGCCTTCCAAAGTGCTGGGTTTACAGGCGTGAGCCACCGTGCCTGGCCAAACTTTCATATCTTAATTTAGATTGCCCGAAAGCAGAGCAAGAGTCAAGGGCATGGGTGTGAGGAGTTTATTTTGGGGGTCATCCTAGGGAGCAAGGCTGTAGGAGTGAGGAAAGTGAGATGTTAAAGGAGGTGACAACAATGAAGGCTGTGTTGCTGAGCGTCTCAGTGTGGACACTGGAGCTCCACCCATCCTGTTGGGGACCATCTGATGAACAGTATAGAATAAATCTCACAGTTATCTCTTAACAACGGAAGGCTAGAGCAGTTTCACTCCTGGTCATGTACCCAAGAGAAATGAAAACATATGTCC
Organism: Hylobates moloch; assembly: GCF_009828535.3. NCBI lineage: Eukaryota > Metazoa > Chordata > Mammalia > Primates > Hylobatidae > Hylobates > Hylobates moloch. Next base: position 10,760,531 of record NW_026652290.1, on the reverse strand, counting down.
ACACAAAAACTTGTATATGAATATTTATAGTAATGCTAGTCATAATAGCCAAAAGATAGAAACAACCCAAATATGTCCATCAACTGATGAAGAGATAAATAAAATGTGGTATATCCATACAGTGGAATATTATTCAGCCATAAAAGGGAATGCAGGTTTTTTTGTTTTGTTTTGTTTTTTTGAGACAGAGTCTCACTCTGTCAGGTAGGAGTGCAGTGTGCAATCTTGGCTCACTGCAATATTCACCTCTGGGTTCCAGGGTTCAAGTGTTTCTCCTGCCTCAGCCTCCCGAGTAGCTGGGATTACAGGAACGCACCACCATGCCTGGCTAATTTTTTATTTTTGGTAGAGATGGGGCTTCATCCTCTTGGCCAGGCTGGTCTTGAACTCCTGACCTCAAGTGATCTGCCCACTTCAGCCTCCCAAAGTGCTGGGATTACAGGCATGAGCCACATGAAGTTTTGATACATGTTAGAACATGGGTGAATCTTGACAAGATTATGCTAAGCAAAAGAAACCAGACACACAAGACCATGTACTCTACGATTCCATTTGTTTGAAATGTTAACAACAGGGAAATTTGTAGAGAAACGAAGTAGATTAGTGGTTGCCTAGGGATGAGAGGATTAGGGGAGTAGGAGGGTGATAGCTTAAAGGGTTTGTTTTGGGCATGATAAAAATATTCTAAAATTAATCGACTGTGGTGATAGTTGTACATATCTGTGAATATACTAAAAAAATGGAACTTTACATTTTAAATAAGTGAATTATATGATATGTAAATATCTCAATAAAGCGGGTTTTTTGTTTTGTTTTTGTTTTTGTTTTAAAGGAGGGAGACTGGGGCACTGAGTGAGGATAGACTCTGGAGTGTGTTAACTCTCCCATCACTTCTGGGCTGCAGACTGAAAACTGAGTGAATTCCTTGGGGTTCAGCCAGAAAAGCAGTGGGTGCTTTAGGTGGAAGACTAAGCATGCCTGCACCTAGCTGCGGCCACAATGAGAGGCAGCCTGAGAAAGTGTGGTCAAGGGCACCATAAATGTTGGCTATACTCCTCCCTGGACATTGCATCTTAAGAGAGGGTCATAAAGATGTAGGAATGAGAGGAAGATTATTGCAATATGATCCAGCAATCCCATTTCTGGTTATATACACCCAAAAAGTTGAAAGCAGGGACTTGAAGAGATATTTGCACACCCATGTTTATAGCAGCATTATTCCCAATAACCAAAAATGGAAGCAACCCAAGTTTATAGATTGAAGAATAGATAGACAAAATATGGCATAGACACACAATTGAACATTATTCTGCCTTAAAAAGGAAAGAAATTCTGACCTACAACATGGACAAACCTTAAAGACATTAGGCTAAGTGAAATAAGCCAGTGATGAAAAGACAGATGTTGTGTGGTTCCACTTATGCGAAGTACTTACATAAGTACTTACACCAGTACTTAGTACTTATACTTAGTACTTATACCAGTACTTAATACTTATACTAAGTACTTACACCAGTACCCAGTACTTATACTAAGTACTTACATCACATCAATACTTAGTACTTATACTAAGCACTTACATCACATCGGTACTTAGTACTTATACTAAGTACTTACTTATACTGAGTACTTACATCACATCGGAACTTAGTACTTATACTAAGTACTTACATCAGTACTTAGTACTTATAATAAGTACTTACATCAGTACTCAGAATAGTCAAATTCATAGAGACAGAAAGTAGAATGGTGGTTACCAGCAGCCGGGAGAAGGGGCAAATGAGGAGTTAGTATTTAATGGATACAGATTTTCAGTTTAGGAAAATGAAAAAAATCCAGAGATAGAGGGTGATGATATTTGCATAACAATGTGAATGTACTTAATGCTACTAAACTGTAACTTCAAAATGCTTAAAACATTTTTTAAGTCAATGGCTTACTGCACAAATAAAAAAACGGTATTAAAAAAGAAGGGGGAGAGTCATGCTGTCTGTGCAGCCCCTTGCTGGGCTTCCTGCTCCCACACCTCCCTTGGCTCTGCCTTTTCCAAGCCCGATTCTCCAGTCTTCTCGAAGAATACATGAGCTCCCTGATTTCCTTCCAGTGCATTCCTTTTCTGCTCACATTTGCCAGTTACTCGCTGTTTCTTGCAGCCCAGAACCCTGATTCATCCACGTCTAGAATAGAATTGGCAAAGCAGAAGTTTCAGGTTGTTTTACACTATGGTCATTTATTAACACAAACCCTAGGGCCAGACTTAATATTATAGATGGGACTGTTTTTAGACAAGATTCGGCTTTTCTTAACAGCTAAAAGGAATTAGGTCCAACTGATGATTCAGGAAAAGTATGTGCTGGGAAGTGGCTTCTTAGTGGGGTGGGAGTGGGGTTGGGTCCGCTTGCTCTCTTTCTGCCATCTTCATAAACACATTCTCTCTGACTGCAAGGCTACCACAGCCATCACTGGTTGGCAGCTCTGTCTTTTACCCAAATAAGCTGATGGTAATAAAAAGGAAAGGAGCCATCTCAGCCCCCGACCCTCCCACCTAAACCAACCCTTGGGCTTCACAGCAGGATCAGGGAGACTTATTAAAAGGAGAAAAAAAAAAAGTTGCCAACCTAAGTTACACTCTCCATTCTCCATTCGCTCCCATCCCTGAGAAGGAGAGGCCAGTATGGCATGTTTGAAGACTCGTTGCAGGGGCAGCTGGGGCAGTTCTGTGGAAATAACCAAATGGGGGCAGTTAGAAGGAGTGTGGGAGGCAGAAACTGACCAGAGGGGAATTGACTGCCCCTCAAGCATGCATGAGCACACCCTGTGCATGAGGCCCTTTCAGTCAATGAAGAGAACATCTATGGGGCTGTCACTATGACCCCCAGAGCAGCAAAGCCTGACATACAGAGACCATGTCTTGGCAGGGACCAGAGCTTACCCATAGCATCCTGAAACCCAAGGATCAACTTGAGAGATGCTGGGATCATGGACGAAGGCCTTAGCTCAGCCCCTGCCCCACTTTTCTCCCACAAGTACTAACCAGACCCAACCCCGCCTAGCTTCCAAGATCAGACAGACGGAGAACGTTCAGGTTGACATGGCCATAGACAGCTGGGCCACTTTTCTAAGGCCACGGGAGCCCAAGGACTTTCTGACCAAGTGGAGGAGGAGTGAGTGACAGCCTCAGGAATCTTTGAGGATTGAACTTTCTGCTAGTCATTGGGTAGGAGCCCAGAGCAACTGAAATTTGATTTTGAGATAGAAAGTAATAGAACCTTTGGTGCACCAGAATTTATACTCAGCACACAACTCCTTCACTTTTCAACTTCCAGCTTTCACTGTAGTCGGTAAGCATACCTCAAGTCAGATGCCTAATTCTCTTCACTGCAGAAGCAACCTCTGTAAGCAAACGCTGTACAGTGGAGCTATGTTACATGTTTTTTGTTTTTGTTTTTGTTTTGAGATGGAGTCTTGCTCTGTCGCCCAGGCTGGAGTGCAATGGCACTATCCTGGCTCACTGCAACCTCTGCCTCCCAGGTTCAAGTGATTTGTCTGCCTCAGCCTCCCGAGTAGCTGGGACTACAGGCATGTGCCACCACTCCTGGCTAATTTTTGTATTTTTTAGTAGAGACAAGCTTTCATCATGTTGACCAGGCTGGTCTCGAACTCCTGACTTCAAGTGATCACCCGCCTCGGCCTCCCAAAGTGCCGGGATTACAGGCGTGAGCCACCGTCCCCCGCCCTGTTTTGTGTGTGTGTGTGTGTGCGTCTGTATGTGTGTGTATGTGTTGCTTTTGTCTTTTTTCAACTGTAACTTTAGGTTCAGGGGGTACATGTGCAGTTCTTTTACATGGGTAGATTGTGTGTTGCTAGTATTTGGTGTATAAATGATTTCATCACCCAGATAGTGAGCAGAGCACCTGATAGATAGTTTTTCGACCCAATTACATGTTTTTGATCAAATGAAGTTTAATCTGAACTTGACCCAGGTCTAAAGATGTGCCGCAGTCTCCTTGTCGTCTCTTTCTGGTTACTTTCCATCTTTGATTTTTGTGATTATTGATTTTATGTATCAACATGACTGGCCAAGGAGGGCCCAGATTCAACATTATTTCTGAATGGGTCTATGAGAGTGTTTACAGAGGAGATAAGCATTTGAATCTGTGGACTCAGTAAAGTACATTGCTCTCCCCAATGAAGGTAGGCATTGTCCAATCCACCGAAGGCCTGAATAGAACAAAAGGCAGAAGGAGGAGGAGTCTGCTCCTTTTCCCCTGTCTCTATGCAGCAGCCAGAGCATCTCCTCTTCTCTCCTCTTCCCCTGCTCTCAGAGCGACTTTTCTATCACCAGTTAGCCAGGTGTGATGGTGCGTACCTGTAGTCCCAGCTACTCCAGAGGTTGAGGTGGGAGGATTGGCGTGAGCCCAGGAGTTTAAGGTTGCAGTGAGCTATGGCTGTGCCATTATACTCCAGCCTGGGTGACACAGTGAGACAATCTCTCTAAAATAAAAAATAAAGCAGATTGAAGAAAGGGGGTTTCTAGTAGAAACAGAGACAGGAAGAAAGGCAGAAAGTAACTTCTGGATCAGGAACTGAGCTGGCCTCTGGGCATGGCCGTCTCTTCTACTGCTTTTTTGCTCAACCACCCCATGTGTTAGCCCACATGGAAAATGCTTCTGCTTTGTAACCTGCGCTTTTTATGGGGCTTGTTCAGATAGTGCTGGTATAAAGGCTGAAACCCACATTGCTGGTGGGAACCACCTACGGGGTTTCCTTGAATTTGGTGCCACTGCACCTGCCCAGCGACCGTGCCTTGATGTGCTTTAGATCAGCCATCCCTAAATTGCTATCCTGTCGCTTCAGTCCAAGTAGAAAGAAGCCAGTAATGAGTCCATCCTGATGAACAACTCAGGAAGGAACATTCTTTTCTTCCCCGGTGAGACTTCATTGACTACCCAGGCAAGATGCAGCAGGAGCTCTGAATTACCGTGATCTTGTTAGCAGCTATGGCTTGCTGTTGGTGGAGCATGTACATCTTGTGCTGAAGGATGCTGGTAGGGCAGAACCCTCATGAAAGGCTACTGGCCTGACTTTTATTTATTTATTTATTTTTTTTGCCAATTCAAGAGAATTGTCTGTACAACTCTTAGTCTTAGTCTTATTTCTCCTGGACATTCAAGACTCTGATAGTAGGCTAGCTCATTTTTTATTTGTAACTATCAAAGCCTGGTATAACTCAGTGAGAAAAAAATAATCCTGGTTAGAAATGTTGCAAACAAACAAAAAAAAAGTTCTCTAATATGTAACCAATCCCACAGTAGCCACAATGGCTTAGAAGGCATTTGAAGTCTCTTCTACAGCAGTCTCATAGGGCCTTTTTTATTGTATCAGAAGGATGAAAGATGGGTCAGCTCCTCCAGGATTCTTATCTTTTATTTCAGGAGTCTTCAGTTAAACCTGAGCTCCAGACCTTTTCCATGTAATTGGATCCAAGTCAGGACCTCAGTCTCTTTTCCCACCTTTGAGTTTAGGAGAGCAAGCTCTAGGGCTGCATGAAACAAGAGGTCCTTTTACCAATAAAAAAGAGAGGCCAGGTGCAGTGGCTCATGCCTGTAATCCCAGCACTTTGGGAAGCTGAGGAGGGCAGATCACCTGAGGTCAGGAGTTCGAGACCTGCCTGGCCAGCATGGCAAAATCCCATCTCTACTAAAAATACAAAAAGTGGCTGGGTGTGGTGGCACATGCCTGTAGTTCTAGCTACTCAGGAGGCTGAGGCAGGAGAATATCTTGAACCTGGGAAGTGGAGGTTGCAGTGAGCCGAGATCACTGCCACTGCACTCCAGCCTGGGCGACACAGCAAAACTCCATCACAAAACAAAACAAAACAAAAAAACACACACAATGAAGATGGGACAAAAAGAAGTGTCTCAGTCTGTTCCTGCTGCTATAACACAAATACCTTGGATAGGTTCATTTATAAACAACAGGAATTCATTTCTCACAGTTCTGGAGGCTGGGAAGTTCAAGATCAAGGCACCTGCAGATTTGGTGTCTGGTGACGGCTGGTCTCTGATTCCAAGATGGAGTCTTGTCACTGAATCCTCACGTGGCAGAAGGCATGAATACTGACTACATCCTCTCATGGCAGAAAGGCTGAACTTTCTTCCTCAAACTCTTTTATAAGGGCATTCATTGCTTCATAAAGGTCCTGCCTCTTAATACTGTTGAATTGGGGATTAAGTTTTGATATGCATTTTTTTTTTTTTTTTTTGAGACAGAGCCTCACTCTGTCACCCAGCCTGGAGTGCAGAGGCATGATCTCTGCTCTCTGCAACCTCCACCTCCCAAGTTCAAGTGATTCTCCTGCCTCAGCCTCCTGAGTAGCTGGGATTACAGGCAACTGCCAGCTAATTTTTTTGTATTTTTAGTAGAGATGGGGTTTCACCATGCTGGCCAGGCTGGTCTAGAACTCCTGACCTCAGGTGATTCACCTGCCTCGGCCTCCCAAAGTGCTGGGATTACAGGCTGAACAACTGCGCCTGACCTATGCCTTTCTTTTTTTTTTTTTTTTTTTTTTATTGAGACAGAGCCTTGGTCTGTCACCCAGGCTGAAGCGCAGTGGCGCAGTCTTGGCTCACTGCAACCTCCACCTCTGGGGTTCAAGTGCTTCTCCTGCCTCAGCCTCCTGAGCAGCTAGGATTATTGGTACCCGCCACCATGACTGACTAATTTTTGTATTTTTAGTAGAGACGGGGTTTCACCATGTTGGCCAGTCTGTTCTTGGACACCTGACCTCAGGTGATCCGCCCGCCTCAGCCTCCCAAAGTGCTGGGATTACAAGCATGAGCCACCTCACCGGGCCTTGACATGCATTTTGGAGGCACACGAACATTCAGGCATATCAGGAAGGTTCAGCAGTCCAAGTCCAAATTGGTTTCAGGCAATAGCAGCCCTGATGAATGTAATATTCCAGATGGATCAGTTGCACAGGTAACCTATAGCTTGTGTCTCGAGTCAACACATTTCTCATTTTAACCATTTCTCATGCAGATCTTTTTGAAATGCACTTCACACACTTTAATATGGAAAGTTCAATCTATTTTCAGTGGATTTTGTAATCATCATTACGATATTCTTTATTCTAGTTACGAGCTCAGGGATTGTTGAAGTGTAGACCCATACACGAAATAGCCTCAGACCCTCAACTTTTATAACTAATCTTTATTGCTTTTTTTATTACAAAGTGATACAGTCTTAAATTTTTTTAAAGTTATGCATTTTTTTTCCTGCAGTTTTTACTATCTCCTTCTAGACTATTCGCCTGGCATGTTGTCACTTTTGTCTCTCTTTAATGTATTTCTAGCAGCATCCCTCTCATTTATAATCATTCATCTAGATTTTGGCTGGGAAACTACACAATCAGGCTAATTACAATTGTGTGTGGAGAATACCCTTAAGACAAACACTTAGCCGACCAATATGACTGTTAGGATAGAACTTACTAGTGGACTTGGCATGAAGTTTACACTGTGGAATCAGATAGGCCCAAGTGTAAAGTGCCTCTTATTGGTATTCAGAGCTTCAACAAAATGACCTTATCATCCTCAGTTTCCTCAGTGTACCTTCAGTTTCCTCAGTGTAAAATTTAAAAAACAAGGCTGGGCACAGTGGGTCATGCCTATAATCCTAGCATCTTTTGGCCGAGGTAGGTGGATCACCTAAGGCCAGGAGTTTGAGACCAGCCTGGCCAACCAGGGGAAACCCTCATCTCTACTAAAAATACAAACATGACAGACGTGGTGGTGCGCATCTGTAATCCCAGCTACACGGTAGGCTGAGACACGAGAATCGCTTGAACCCGGGAGGCAGAGGTTGCGATGAGCTGAGATCGCACCACTACACTCCAGCCTGGGCGACAGAGTGAGACTCTGTCGCAAAATAAATAAATAAATAAATAATAAACAAAACAAAACAGAACACCTAACTTGCATGGCTATTGTGAGGATTAAAGGAAATAGGATGTAAAACACTCATGACAGTGTTTGGCTCATGATGGTGACTCGAGGAACACTAGTTTCCTCTCTCATGCATCCCTCCCATGTATCAGGATATTGTGGCAGAATGTGTCTAGGACAATAGTTCTCAAACTTGAACTTGCATCAGAATCTCCTAGAGGACTTGTTAAAATATAGATTGCTGGGCCGGGTGCGGTGGCTCATGCCTGTAATCCCAGCACTTTGGGAGGCCGAGGCTGGCAGATCACGAGGTCAAGAGATCGAGACCATCCTGGCCAACATGGTGAAACCCTGTCTCTACTAAAAACACAAAAATTAGCTGGGCGTGGTGGCGCATGCCTGTAGTCCCAGCTACTTGGGAGGCTGAGGCAGGAGAATCTCTTGAACCCAGCAGGCGGAGGTTGCAGTGAGCCCAGATCGAGCCACTGCACTCCAGCCTGGTGACAGAGCAAGACTCTGTCTCAAAAAAAAAAAAAAATATATATATATATAGAAAGATAGATAGATAGATAGATAGATAGATAGATTGCTGGGCTGCAACCCCAGAGTGTCTAGTTGAGGAGAAGCAGGTTGAGTCCTGAAAAATGATGTTTCATAAAAAATTTCCAGGTTATGCTAGTGATGGTGATGCTGCTGGTCTGGGGGCCATAGATCAAGAACCATCAGTCTAGGAGGTAGATATACTTGCATCCAAATTCCTGCTTGGCCCCTTGGCAGTTGTGTTAATTTGGGGAAGTTATTTAACTTTTCTGAGCCACAGTTTCCTAATCTGAAACAGGGGCATGATAACTTTTTCCTGATAAAGTTATAATGTGATATGGCAGTTGGGAAAGATCTAGTACTTAATAAATCTTTTTTTTCTTTTTTCTTTTTTTTTAGATGGAGTCTCACTTTGTCACGCAGGCTGGTGGGAAGTGGTATGGTCTTGGTTCACTGCAACCACTGCCTCCCAGGTTCAAGCAATCCTCCTGCCTCAGCCTCCGGAGTAGCTGGGATTACAGGCACCTGCCACCACGCCCGACTGATTTTGTGTGTGTTTTTAGTAGAGACAGGATTAAGTCATATTGGTCAGGCTGGTCTCAAACTCCTGGTCTCAAGTGATCCACCCACCTTGGCCTCCAAAAATGCTGGGATTACAGGTGTGAGCCACCATGCCTAGCCAAGAAATCTTCATTAATCTCAATGTTGCCTTCTTTGTGGCAGAGTCTCTTCCTGTTTAGCTTAAGGACTTTTAGTGTTCCAAGGAATTACAGCAACTAGATGATACTGCCCCTAAAATTATGTATATCTTGTCTTAGAACCTTTAAAATAAGACATCTGTCATTTGCTCAAGAAGGGAAATAATAAGCGCTGTAGTATGTAGCAAATTTTGATCCTCAGCAGGTAGCTTAGGACGCCAATTTCATTAACTTCCCACCTGTTTATCTTTTGGGGCAATGAAGGATTAATTTAAAAAGTACTACATCCTGAAGACTGAAAAGGGTTTTACGGAAGAGCATATACAAGTTCATGAGTACTTTCTCTATTGGGTATATATGGGCTGTGGGCTGTGGGCTGTGGGCTATGGGTTGAGAGCAGCTACCCAGACACATAAAAGCATTCTCATAAGTTGCAAAGCAGGTACAACGCTAATTGAATTTGTTCTGCTCAGATGACATACTCTCCAGGAAAGAAGAAAAAATGTTTTCCCGCTTTGAAATTGGTTTGCTGGTGTTCTGCCAAATGAAAGCCTTATAGTAAAGGCATCAACTTTAATTATTCATTTCTGTTTGCTTAAAGAAATATTCTTATGTGACATACATATGTTCATACATTTCCTTGTTGTAACAACATGAACTAAATAAGTCACTTTCACACATAAATGAAACTCCATGAGTTATTATTGCTGACGCACGTGCTCTATATTATTCAGCTGGAGAAAAGGTAATGTTTGGGTAATGGGGAAGAATTACAGAGCAAAAGATGAGGATCTTTTTAGTGTTTTTTTCAGGTAGACAGGTAAAAAGGCACAGGCTACCATCTGCTATTACTGATGATATTACTGAGGAATTGATACATTTCTATCTATAGAGATTTATTAATGTACAACTGGTTCTACAACTTTATTTGTTCAGTCTACATAACCAAAATGAGGCTTCAAGTCCGGAAGTTCACTGTTCCCCAAGGCAAACATATTAGGGTCTGTTCTGCCATCTGGTGTTCTTTGAAGGAAACATCCACAGAGGCATTATGAGATAAATATCCAGCGTTTCCTATGTTGGTGGTGGGTGTTACAACCTTGATGAAAAGCAATTCCAGAATCTCTGCCAAATTCCAATAGGAGATAATTTGAGAATATATATTAAGAAGAAAAATACACATACCCTCGGAGTACCAGTTTCGCTTTTATGAATTCATCTTTTGGATATATTTATACATGTGCACAAAGAAATGTATATAAAAATATTCCTAGCAGCACTGTTGGTAATAGCAGAAGACTGAAAACAACCTAAACATCCATGAGTAGGGTACTGGTTAAATAAATCATGACATATTCCTACAATGGATATAGTATAGCATGTTGTTGTTTGAAAAATAAGTCAAATCTATATTTACAGATATGAAATGATCACCAAGACACACACACACACGTATATATATACACACACTATATATATATATATATACATATATATATTTTTTTTAGATAGAGTCTCACTCTGTCATCCAGGCTGGAGTGCACTGGTGCGATCTTGGCTTACTGCATCCTCCGCCACCCTGGTTCAAGTGATTCTCCTGGCTCAGCCTCCCGAGTAGCTGGAACTACAGATGCACGCTATCACACCTGGGTAATTTTTGTATTTTTGGTAAAGACAGAGTTTTGCCATTTTGGCCAGGCTGGTCTCAAACTCCTGACTTCAGGTGATCTGCGTGCCTCAGCCTCCCAAAGTGCTGGAATTACAGGCATGAGCCACCGCCCCGGCACCAAAACACATTGTTAAGTGAAATAAACATGATCGAGAACAATGTGTTTCGGTAGGGTGTGGTGGCTCACGCCTGTAGTGCCAGCACTTTGGGAGGCCAAGGGAGGTTAATAACCTGAGGTCAGGAGTTCGAGACCGGCCTGGCACCAACATGGCAAAACCCCGTCTCTACAAGAGATACAAAAATTAGCCAGTCATGGTGGCATGCGCCTGTCGTCTCAACTATGCTGGAGGTTGATGCAGGAGAATCACTTGAACCAAGGAGGCAGAGGTTTCAGTGAGTCAAGCTCATGCCACTGCACTCCAGCCTCAGCAACAGAGCAAGACTACCTCAAAGAGAGAGAGAGAAAAAAAGAACAACATGTGTAATATGCTGAAATTTGTATAAAAATGTTCATAATGCATAAGATACTTCTAGAAGGTTTAATCAAAAATAAAATTTGAAGGCCTCCCCACAACCATAGGAATGGACTTCCTCCTTGGCCAGAACACCTAAAATTTAGCCTGAAAGACTTGTTCAGGCCATGATGGGGAAGTGGGGGTCAGATATGCCTCATTATACCCCTCCAGCATTAACATCAATGCAGACTTTAAGTCTGATATGAAACATTTACAATCTAGTCTCATTGAAGCCTGTTACTGCTACTTGGAGGCTTCATCTGCATGATAAAACTTTGTTCTCCACCACCCTTTATCTCATTTTTTTTTTTTTGAGACGTAATCTTGCTCTGTCACCCAGGCTGGAGTATAGTGACGCAATCTCAGCTTACTGCAACCTCCGCCTCCCGGGTTCAAGCGATTCTGCTGCCTCAGCCTCCCAAGTGGCTGGGATTACAGGCACCCACCACCATGCCTGGCTAATTTTTGTATCTATTAGTAGAGACAGGGTTTTGCCATGTTGGCCAGGTTGGTCTTGAACTCCTGATCTCAGGTGATCCACCTGCCTCGGCCTCCCAAAGTGCTGGGATTAGAGGCGTGAGCCATCGCACCCAGCCTAGAAATACTTTTTAACATGTGCTTGTATTACCAAACCCTAATATGTATGCTTGGATGACGATGAACTAAGCTGACTTGAAGTCTCATTTTTGTTATATAGACTAAATAAATAAAATTGTACAACATTGTGTGTGTGTGTGTGTTTTTTTGTTTTTTGTTTTTTACAGAGTTTCACTCTTGTTGTCCAGGCTGGAGTGCAATGGCACGATCTCAGCTCATTGCAACCTCCGCCTCCCGAGTTCAAGTGATTCTCCTGCCTCAGCCTCCCACATATCTGAGGTTACAGGCACCTGCCACCACGCCCAGCTAATTTTTGTAGGTTTAGTAAAGATGGGGTTTCACCATGTTGGCCAGACTGGTCTCGAACTCCTGACCTCAGGTGATCCACCCATCTCGGCCTCCCAAAATGCTGGGATTACAGGTATGAGCCACAACACCTGGCCAGAACTTTAATACATCTCTATAGATAGAGATGTTTCATCAGTATTGCCTAACACATGTTAAAAAGTTCAAATAACTTTTAAAAACTAGTGTCCTGCTGTAGTTCTAGATTGTCATGACTATTATCAACAAATTCACTGAAAAATATTTTTTTAAAGAAAATCAAGAGAATTCATCCCAGTAAACAATTTGTAAACCAGGGAGATGCAGTCTTTGGTACAAAACAAAGGTGCATTCTGAGAGAACAAAGAGAGGAGTTATCTTTTATAGAGAAAGTTGCCTCCCAGGTTCCCACTCTGGTCTGCTTATGCAAATGAAGGATGCAAATTTATGTAGTTCTGATTGGTCAACACTTGCTGAGTTCCAGTTGGTTGATGCAGATCACAGTCTATTGGCTGATTTAGGTGATGTAAATAGAAATAGACAATTCACACTACTATATGGCCCAAATGTTAAATACGTATAATTCAAGATAAAAAATTTTTCTCTTATGTCCATTGCTGTGATCTAGTGTTAGCCATGGTCTTTTGTTCAAATAACATGAAATGAGGGCATAAGTTGTTTTTTTTTTTTTTTGAGACAATCTCACTCTGTCGCCCAGGCTGGCGTGCAGTGGCACAATCTTGGCTCACTACCACCTCCATCTCCTGGGTTCAAGTGATTCTCATGCCTCAGCCTCCTAAGTAGCTGGGATTACAGGCATGTGCCACCATGCCTGGGTAATTTTTTGTACTTTTTAGTAGAGACTGGGTTTTGTCATGTTGGCCAGGCTGGTCTCGAACTCCTGGCCTCAAGTGATCCACCTGCCTCAGCCTCCCAAAGTGCTAGGATTACAGGCGTGAGCCACCACACCTAGCTGAGATTTTTATATTTATCATGCTGATTTTGATAAATACATCTCAAGGACTAACATCTACGTGTGGAAGAAAAGGAGGGTCAGGAGGTATAGTAACTTCTTCCCCCATTTACAGCCACATGAAGCTCTGTCTTGCTACTATCTGAAGACAAGCAGTAAATAATAAACCGCATTGGCTTATTTTGAAAAATGACTTTGAGAAAGGTTAAGAAACACTATTCAGTGGCAATCTTATCTTTTAACTGAGGCTTTGCACGCAGCTGCTGCTGGGGCCTCAAGAGATGTGATAAGATGCCAAGATTAACTTTGGTTATGTAGGGGAAGAAAAATAATTTTCTTTCTACCCTCCATAGTTCTTAACTGGGACTCCCTGAGCAGATTAACAAGAGAAAAACAAACGAAAGTTTATTAGCGTGTATACCTCATGTACACATGGAAGAAAACCATGGAGAAATGCATAAACCTCCAGAGTAGATCTCCAAGGAAGAGTTTAATCTTCAGGTTTAAATGCTGCCCTTTTTATTAAACAAAGAAAGAAAGGTGTGAGGAAAGACCCCATGGTCTTTCAAGATGGCCAGAAAAAGCACTGAAAAACAAGGGTCAGTTTTGTTGTTTTGTTTTTTTTTTTTTTTTTGAGATGGAGTCTCACTCGTCGCCCAGGCTGGAGTGCAATGGTGGAATCTTGGCTCACTGCAAGCTCTGCCTCCTGGGTTCAAGGCATTCTCTTGCCTCAGCTTTCCGAGTAGCTAGGATTGCAAGGATGCACCACCGTGCCAGGCTAATTTTTGTATTTTTAGTAGAGACAGGGTTTCACCATGTTGGCCAGGCTGGTCCTGAACCCCTGACCTAAGGTGATCCACCTGCCTTGGCCTCCCAAAGTGCTGGGAGTACAGGCGTGAGCCACCACTGCGCCTGGCCAAGGGTCAGGTTTGTTATGCAGAGTAAAATCCAGGCCTTCTCCATCCTTTAGGAATTTCTGGTGATTTTCTTTATAGATGTAAATTTCCTTACTAAAGGGTGACTTCTCTGAAATACTCCTGTGTCTGCAGTTTCTCAAAATAACCAGCTCGAAATAACCCATACATAAAAGAGACAGATTTTGGGGTAGCATATTCTGACCAGAATGACCTGCAGTCATATTTGGGGGTGGTGTGTCCTGAGACCCATCAGTCTAAATCTTTTCCAATTCTGCCCTCTCTCTCTTTGGGCCATCACACTGGCTCTCCTTCCATACTTTGACTCCTTTGTTCCAGCTGCTACTGAGGCCTAGAACTCCCTTCAAGGTATTCCTCCTGGGCCAGGTGCAGTGGCTCATGCCTGTAATCCTAGCACTTTGGGAGGCCGAGGCAGGAGGATCGGTTGACCTGTAATTCCAGCTACTCAGGAGGCTGAGGCAGGAGAATCGCTTGAACCAGGAATTGGAGGTTGCAGTGAGCAGAGATCGCGCCACTGCACTCCAGCCTGGGTGACAAGAGCAAGACTCTGTCTCAAAAAAATAAAAAGGTATCCTGGCCAGGCGCAGTGGCTCAAGCCTGTAATCCCAGCACTTTGGGAGGCCGAGGCAGGCAGATCACAAAGTCAGGAGATTGAGAGCATCCTGGCCAACATGGTGAAACCCTATCTCTACTAAAAATACAAAAGTTAGCTGGGCATGGTTGCGCGTTGCCTGTAATCCCAGCTACTTGAGAGGCTGAGGCAGGAGAATCTCTTGAACCAGGAATTGGAGGTTGCAGTGAGCAGAGATCGCGCCACTGCACTCCAGCCTGGGCGACAGAGCAAGACTCTGCCAAAAAAAAAAAAAAAAAATCCCTTTTGTTTCAACCAAAATGCTTACCTTTTGAATGCTACTCTATCTGCTATGTATATGTCATCTGATGAAATTAATTCATTCATATTACAGTATGAATGAGGCTTAACTTTTCCAGGACATCAGGACATATTTATATTTGTATTTTCTTTTTTTCTTTCTTTCTCTTTTTTTTTTTTTTTGAGACGGAGTCTTACTCTTTTGCCCAAGCTGGAGTGCAGTGGCATGATCTCTGCTCACTGCAACCTCTGCCTCCCGGTTTCAAGCTGATTCTCCTGCCTCAGCCTCCCTCAGCCTCCCGAGTAGCTGGGATTACCGGCGCCCACCACCACACCCAGCTAATTTTTGTATTTTTAGTAGAGATGGGGTTTTACCATCTTGGCCAGGCTGGTCTTGAACTCTTGACCTTGTGATCCACCCGCTTCGGCCTCCCAAAGTGCTGGGATTACAGTCACGAGCCACTGCACCTGGCCTTTTTTTTTTTTAAGGTAGGGTCTTGCTCTGTCACCCAGGCTGGAGTATGGTGGCACCATCACGGTTCACTGCAGCCTTGAACTGGGATCATGCAATTCTCTCACCTCAGCCTCCTGGTTAGTTGGGACCACAGGTGCATGCCATCATACCTGGCTAATTTTTTTCTTTTGCAGTTTTTTTGTGGAGATGGAGTTTTGCCATGTTGCCCAGGCTGTATCTGTATTTTCCAAAGAGAATTTTATTAGCGGAAGTGAACTTCCGGTTGGCAAGTGTTGCCAGGGAAATGGCTCTGGGCAACGACGTTACTTCACTCCTTGCTTCCCTTATCAGTCAGTTAATAGCTGTTTCTGGAGCACTGACTGTGTTAGGCACTGGTCTACGTGCTGGGGATGTAGCCAGTAAAGACAGAGTCAGCCCTTGAGGGGCATGTGTTGTGTTGGACCTTTATTGGCCCTAATAAGGATGGCACCATGTCTGAGAGGCTGAAAAAGAGACCCGGAGCCAGTGAGCGAGACATAGGGTTTATTGAGGACTCCTAGGTGGAGTGGTCCAGGGGCGGTGGGCTGGACAGGAGAACCGTGACCTGCCACCACACCCGGCTAATTTTTGCATTTTTTGTAGAGACGGGGTTTTGCCATGTTACCCAGCCTGGTCTTGAACTCCTGAGCTCAAGTGATCTGTCAGCCTCAGCCTCAGCCTCCTAAAGTGCTAGGATGACAGGTGTGAGCCACCGTGCCTGGCCTGCCCTGCTCATTTTTCTACACAGCACTTACCTTAACCCTTCATCTATTTGTTTATTATTTATTTATTTTTGTCTTTCTTCTCCCACTACGATGTCAGCAACTTCAGGGTAGAGATTTTGCCTGCTGTGTTCACAACTGTGCCAGCACATGCTTGACCTTGAAGAATAGTCCTGGAGTAAATGAATACATGGATGAAAAGTAGGAAAAGGGAGACAGCTGCTGATACAGGTCAGCAGAGCCAGATCACGCAGGGCCTAGTAGACCAGGATAGGGAGTTTGCATTTTGTTCTAATTTTTTTTTTTTTTTTTTTTTTTTTTTTTTTTTTTTTTTTTTTTGGAGACGGAGTCTCACTCTGCCACCCAGGCTGGGGTGCAGTGGTGCGATCTCGGCTCACTGCAAGCTCCACCTCCCGGGTTCACACCATTCTCTTGCCTCAGCCTCCTGAGCAGCTGGGACTACAGGCGCCCAGCACCATGCCCAGCTAATTTTTTGTATTTTTTTTAGTAGAGACGGGGTTTCACCATGTTAGCCAGGATGGTCTCGATCTGACCTCGTGATCCGCCTACCTCGGCCTCCCAAAGTGTTGGGATTATAGGTGTGGGCCACCATGCCTGGCCTTTGTTCTAATTTTAATTCGGAGCCATGGAGCGTCTAAGCAGAACAGTGACCCAATCTGTTATTTTAGGATCATCACTCAGTTAAACTTCCAGGGCCTAGAACTTGATGCTATGATTGACAGGATGCACATCACTTTTTGAAGAAACCCACCTTATTGTTGAAAGTCTTTAATTATTAAACATTAGGGCAGGTGCCGTGGCTCACACCTGTAATTCCAGCACTTTAGAAGGCCGAGACAGGCAGATTACTTGAGCTCAGAAGTTCAAGATCATCCTGGGCAACATGGTGAAATCCGTCTTTACAAAAAAATACAAAAATTAGCCAGGCATGGTGGCAAGCACCTGTAGTCCCAACTACTTGGGGCGGGGGCTGAGGCAGGAGGATTGTTTGAACCCCAGAAGTCGAGGCTGCAGTGAACTGAGATTGTGCCACTGTACTTCAGCCTGGAGGACAAAGTGAGACCCTGTCTCAAAAAAAAAAAAAAAGAAAGAAAAAGAAAAAACCATTTTTTCACACATTGAATCTTTCTTTCTTCTCTATAACTGGTACCCATTAACCCAAAGTCTGTGCTCAGAATTCACTGAAAACAAGTTTAAAACTCCTTCCACATAATGGTTTTTGAAATATTTGGAGACTCTCTTAGTCTTCTCCAGGGTAGGCTTTCATGATACTTTGACTTATTATCCTGTTACATGATTTTCTGAGTTTTCATTGTCCTTCAGAGAGGTCTGGCTTTTCAGTTTGCTCCTGAAGAACTGCCAAACTTTGGTCTGACCAACATAGTACAAAGCAGTAATTGTGTTCAAGACTGGAGTTTTCTGTATCTGAACACAGCCTAATTCAATTACGCTTCAGCTGTGTCACTAGCAGGTGAGGCTAAACTTGTGGTTGATAGAAACATCTGAAACTTCTTCAAGCTGATGCTGCTTCCTCCTCCACTTCACCTGCATGCTGAGATCTGCAGTGATCTTGTGAAATGTATCCTGTGGTTTCTGGCTGAAGTGGTAAGGTTTTTGAGATCAACTCTGTCTGCGTTCTCTCAGTTGCGTAACATCTGAAAATTTGTAGTTTTGTTCTTATACTTTTTCTTTCTTTTTGAGATGGAGTCTTGCTCTGTTGCCCAGGCTGGAGTGCAATGGCGCCATCTCAGCTCACGGCAACCTCTGCCTCCCAGGTTCAAGCAATTCTCTGCCTCAGCCTCTCGAATAGCTGGGATTACAGGTGCCTACCACCATGCCCAGCTAATTTTTGTAGTTTTAGTAGAGACAGGGTTTCACCATCTTGGCCAGGCTGGTCTTGAACTCCTGACCTCATGATCCACCCACCTCGGCCTCCCAAAGTGCTGGGATTACAGGCATGAGCCACCACGCCTGGCCCTTGTTTTTATTCTTTATCCAATTTGTTGAAGATATTGAACAGAATACGACTGAGGAAATAATTCTATAGTCTTTTTTTTTTTTTTACACAGAGTCTCACTCTGTTGCCCAGGCTGGTGTGCAGTGGTGTGATCTCAGCTCACTGCAGCCTCCACCTTTCAGGTTCAAGAGATTCTTATGCCTCGGCCTCCTGAGTAGCTGGCATTACAGGCATGCGCCACTACACCCAGTTAATTTTTTGTATTTTTAGGAGAGACGGGGTTTCATAATGTTGGCCAGGCTGGTCTTGAACTCCTGACCTCAGGTGATCCGCCTGCCTTGGCCTCCCAAAGTGCTGGGATTACAGGCGTGAGCTGCTGCATCCAGCCTATTGTCTTATTCTTGAAATTTTTTCTTTTTCTTTTCCAAGACGGAGTCTTGCTCTGTTGCCCAGGCTGGAGTGCAGTGGCGCAATCTCTGCTCACTACAACCTCTGCCTCCCAGGTTCAAGCAGTTCTCCTGCCTCGGCCTCCTGAGTAGCTGGCATTACAGGTGCCCACCACCATACCGGGCCGATTTTTGTATTTTTAGTAGAAACGGGATTTCACCATGTTGGTCAGGCTGGTCTCAAACTCTTGACCTCAGGTGATCCCCCTGCCTCGGCCTCCCAAAGTGCTGGGATTACACGCGTGAGCCAGTGCACCTGGCCTGAAATTTTTACTTAAATGTCAGCTTTTAAAATAATGAACTGGGAGGTAGAGGAGTATATTTGTGTGTATGTATAGTGTGAGGTTCCTCAGCTGTGGGATATTGGCAGACAGATAAAAGTGAAGATTTTCGAACGGAGCAAGTAGATGAAGGGGACATGCCATGTTGAAGAAAATTAATTAGAGAACACATAGAAACAAAGGGGAAAGCACAGATATTCTTGACAGGTTAAATAATAAGTTGAATTTCCTTTGATCTAGGAGACAAGGGCAGTCATCTGTCAAGCTCCTTGATGTATTTGTGCTTGTTCACATTGTGAACCCAGAAAATCTGAGGCAGATCTCAGTTAATTTAGAAAGTTTATTTTGCCAAGGTTGAGGACATGCCCGTGACACAGCCTCAGGAAGTCCTGACGACATATGCCCAAGGTGGTCGGGGCACAGCCTGGCTTTACACATTTTAGGGAGACATGAGACATTAATCACTCTATGTAAGAAGTACATTGGTTCAGTCTGGAAAGGCGGGACAACTTGAAGAAAGGCAGGAAGATCCAAAGCAGAGAGGTTACATTCTTTTGAGTTTCTGATTAGTTTTTCCAAAGGAGGCAATCAGATATGCATCTATCTCAGTGAGCAGAGGGGTGACTTTCAATAGAATAGGGGGCAAGTTTGCCCTAAGCAGTTTCCAGCTTGAGGTTTCCTTAGTGATTTTGGGGGCTGAAGATATTTTACTTTCACAATACTTTAACAGAAGACTGCTTCTTAAGATCCATGGTCCTCTCGAAGAGGCCAGTATGAATCAACATCGGTGGGTGTTCATACTCACTTTAAACTTAAAGATTTAGGCCAGGCGGGGTGGCTCAAGCCTCTAATCTCAGCACTTTGGGAGGCTGAGGCCAGCGGATTGCTTGAGGCCAGAAGTTCAAGACCAGCCTGGGCAACATGGCAAAACCCAGTTTCTACCAAAACAAAAACAAAAACAAACAAACAAAACAAAACAAAACAAAAATTAGCTAGGCGTGGTGGCTTGCACCTGTAGTCCCAGCTACTCGGGAGGCTGAGGTGGGAGGATCACTTGAGTCTGGGAGGTTGAGGATACAGTGAATGGAGCTCATCCCAGTGTACTCCAGCCTGGGTGACAGAGTGAGACCCTGTTTCAAAAATAAATATAAATAAATAAATTTAAAGATTTAAGTTTAAGGCCGGGCACAGTGGCTCGCCCCTGTAATCCCAGAACTTTGGGAGGCCGAGGTGGGTGGATCACAAGGTCAGGAGTTTCAGACCAGCCTGACCAACATGGTGAAACCCCGTCTCTACTAAAAATACAAAAATTAGCCAGGCGTGGTAGGGCATGCCTGTAATCCCAGCTACTCGGGAGGCTGAGGTAGGAGAATCGCTTTCATCTGGGAGGCAGAGGTTGCAGTGAGCCGAGATCGTGTCACTGCACTCCAGCCTGGGTGACAGAGAAAGACTCCATCTGAAAAAAAAAAAAAAGATTAAAGTTTAAAACAAAAAGCAATAGATGATATTTGTGGGAGACATTCATGCCTCTACTCTCTTAAAAAATAATGAATCATTCCCCAAGTCCTCATTTTACTTTCATATAATCTAGACCTATGACAGCTAATAAACCTCTGTGGAGTTTGGGTGTTTCATGTTATAGCTATTGGGCAGAACTTTTCATATACAGTTTGTACAAGCAGCTGTCAAATCACTTAGAAGTACCATATCCCAATCCACAGTTCTGTATCTTACTCCCAAGGATGCCAGTAGATAACTCATCAAATGCTTTGCTAAAAGAGGGATATACATTGTAGCTAAAGTGTTCCCATTTTCTACTAACCTAATAACAATGTCAAAAAACAGAATTGGATTTAATTTGTTGAAACCTTCAAATGTTTGAAGAGAGTTCATGTTATTTTTCAGTCATCATTTCACATTCATCTACATACCCATAAACCATTTGTTTAACAATTCATGCCATTGGGCTGTGGATTTATGTCAAACTTACTGAGGCTTGGCTGTCAGAATCTATTGCTTTTCCTCCTGTGTCTTCAGGCATCTTTCCTGTTCATCGTTTTTGAAAATAATTTTTTCTCTCTTCATGAAATAGTATAAACACATTACATAAAATTTGGAAATATAGAAAACAAGAAAAAAATCTCCTTCTAACTCAAATACTCAATATTTTGGTACACTAACTTCCAGCATTTTTTCTAGATATATTCTTTTTAAAAAAATTTTTAGGCTGGGCGTGGTGGCTCACGCCTGCAATCCCAGCACTTTGGGAGGCCGAGGTGGGCAGATTGCAAGGTCAAGAGATCAAGACCATCCGGCCAACATGGTGAAACCCCGTCTCTACTAAAAATACAGAAATTAGCTGGGCATGGTGGTGCACGCCTGTAGTCCCAGCTACTTGGGAGGCTGAGGCAGGAGAATCTGTTGAACTGGGGAGGCTGAGGTTGTAGTGAGCCGAGATTGCGCCGCTGCACTCCAGCCTGTCAACAGAGAGAGTCTCCATGTCAAAAAAAAAAAAAGAAAAAATCTTTATGTTAAGTTCCAGGGTACATGAGCAGAATGTGCAGGTTTGTGTATGTGGGTATATATTCTTAACAGTATCACAGTGTTGTACATGTATTATTATTATTTTTAATTGAGACAGGTTTTAGCTCTGTTGCCCGGGCTGGAGTGCAGTGGTGTGATCTCAGTTTACTGCAACCTCTGCCTCTGGGTTCAAGTGATCCTCCTGCCTCAGCCTCCTGAGTAGCTGGGACTACAGGCGCATGCCACCATGCCTGGCTAATTTTTGTATTTTTGGTAGAGATGGAGTTACACTATGTTGCCCGGGCTGGTCTCAAACTCTTGAACTCAAGTGATCTGTCAGCCTCAGCCTCCCAAAGGGCTGAGATTACAGGCGTGAGCCACCTCACCCAGCCAATTGTACATGAATTTTAAAATAAAATTTTCATGTTATTAGATTGTCCTCCTTACCATCCTATATTGTAAATATTGTTGATAGTGAAGTTCCCAGGGTCACAATTACATGCTTTAACAACTTGGAATATATTTTCCTGGATTTCTAGCCCCTAAATTCATTTTGGACAGCTAGTTTCTTGTATTATTTAATAGCTGGACTTTTTATTCCATCTTCCTGATATCCATTTTAATTTTTCAGTGTCAGTGTAATTTCCTTTATTTATTTATTTATTTATTTATTTATTTATTTATTTATTTATTTATTTTTTGCTAGATAGGTGTTTTAGTCTGTTCTTAGGTTGCTGTGAAGAAATATCTGAGACTAGAAAATTTACAGAGAAAAGAGTTTTAATTGGCTTATGGTGCAGGCTGTTTACACAGCCAGCATTTGCTGGGCTTCTGGAGAGGCCTCCAGGAACTTTTATTCATGGTAGAAGGTGAAGAGGGAGCAGGGAACAAGAGAAGGAGCTGGGAGGAGGTGCCACACACTTAAACAACCAGATCTCATGAGGACTTACTCACATGCGCCAAGGAAATGGTGCTACTCCATTCCTGAGAAATCTGCCCATAATCTGTTCACCTCTCACCAGGTCACAACTTCAACCCTGGGAATTACACTTCAGTATGAGATTTGGGGGCACGAATATTCAAACTCTACCAATAAGTCAGAAGAAAACTAACAATTAAATAATCGGTCTCTCTCTTTGTCAGCTTTTAACCTTATGTTATGTTTAGAAACTTCATCCTTAAGTGGGAACAAAAATTGGGCTAACCTTTCAGGAAGGCAACTAGGCAGCATGTTTGAAGATCCTTAAATATGTTTTGCCCTTTGCTTAAGTAATTCCACATCTAGGACTCTATCCTAAGGAAATAATTTATTCAAAAATTTTATAAAAGGGCCCAGTGCGGTGGCTTATGCCTATAATCCCAGAACTTTGGGAGGCCGAGGTGGGCAGATCACTTGAAGCCAGGAGTCCGAGACCAGTCTGGCCAACATGGTGAAACCCTGCTTTTGTAAAAATACAAAAAATTAGCCAGGTATGGGTGGTGGGCACCTGTAATCCCAGTTACTTGGGAGGCTGAGACAGGAGAATAGCTTGAACCCAGGAGGCAGAAATTGCAGTGAATCGAGATAGCACCATTGCACCTGCACTCCAGCCTGGGCGACACAGCAAGACTCTGTTTCAATGAAAAAAAATTTGTAAAAGAATCTTGGTTGCTCTGCCTATGGGGAAGCCATTCTTTTATTCCTTTACTTTCCTAACAAACTTACTTTCCCTTAAAAAAAAAAAAAGAATCTTAACTGTACCTTTATTCATAATGGTGAAAGATAGCACCCAAATATCCCAAAGTAAAGAAATGGTCAAAATAGAGAACATCTACATGATGTAAGGTTGTGTAGTCATTAAAGAAAAAAGCAAGCTTTGAAGACACAAATAATCTGGAAAAGTGCTCATGATATGAAAATAAAATATACAACAATATGCCGAATATGATTCCAATTCCAATTATGACATATACAAATATTGAAAAGAAATAACCCTAAATGGTGATATTATAGGATTTTTAGTCATTTTCTGTTTGTTTTCCAGATTGATTTGATACTGTATTACTCTCATAATGAGAAAAGTATAATTCCATATGTATGAATCATCTTCCTCATGAAATACAGTAACTCTTCCTTCCTCTTTCCATCCTGACTTCTACACTTTATTGTCTTTGCATTTTTTCCGATCTTTATCCCATCTTGGATTTAGTTTAGTCAGCTGAGCTCCTGACATTTTATGGACTTGGTTTATACTGTACTTCACTTTTTTTTGTTTTTGTTTGTTTGTTCGTTTGTTTTTGAGACAGAGTCTTGCTCTGTCACCTAGGTTGGAGTGCAATGGCACTATTGCTGCTCATTGCAACCTCCACTTCCTGAGCTCAAGCGATTCTCGTGCCTCAGCCTCCTGAGTAGCTGGGATTACAGACGTGCACCACCACGCCTGGCTAATTTTTTTTTTATTTTTAGTAGAGACGGGGTTTCTTCATGTTGACCAGGCTGGTCTCTAACTCCTGGTCTCGTGTGATCCCCCTGCCTCGGCCTCCCAAATTGCTGGGATTACAGGCATGAGCCACCGCGCCTGGCCTTTATGCTGTACTTCGAATTCATCCCATGTAATTTTCTCCTTCCTCCATCCTTTTTCTTTTTTTTTTCTGGCTGCCTCCTCATCTTCTTCTGCACCAGATCGTCAGCAAATGCATTTCCAGCATCTTATTATCAGGCTCTCATCTGTTAAACCTCATTCCCTTTTAGACTTTCTGGTGATGAGATCATCCCCATAACTTCTTTCTAATTCTCACAATATGTTTTTCTAAATAGTCCGTGACACTTGTGTGAAAGGTCTCAATGTTCTCTTCTTCTTCTTTTTTTTTTTTTTTTTTTTTTTGAGTTGAAGTCTCACTCTGTCGCCCAGGCTGGAATGCAGTGGTGCGACCTCAGCTCACTCCAGCCTCCACCTCCCGGGTTCAAGTGATTCTCCTGCTTAGGTCTCCTGAGTAGCTGGGACTACAGATGTGCACCATCATCCCAGCTAATTTTTGTATTTTTAGTTGAGACAGGGTTTCACCTTGTTGGCCAGGCTGGTCTTGAACTCCTGACCTCATGTGATCTGCCCGCCTCAACCTCCCAAAATGCTGGGATTATAGGTGTGAGCCCCTGTGCCCGGCCTCAGTGTTCTCTTCTTTGTATTCCAAAGCATCATGGCCTTTTTGTCTCAAACTTGTCCTAACTCAGAACTTTTTGTGAAGCAGGAAAATGAAGTGAGCTGGGGGGCTGATACCAGACTCTCACACTGGGACTGGACAGAGGGCTGAGATGATCCAGCCAGCTAAACGGCTGACTCTGGAGGGACTGGCTGTGATTTGTGGTGGTCACTGGCTGAGAGTTGGGTGACATAATGACCCTACTGAATGTCGCAGAAGCATCTATATTATTTTCTATACCAAGATAAGTTGGGGAGACTTACAATTTTGCTACTCATGGGGACTAAAACCGGGTAAACAGTATCATTATGGGATGCTCATTTAACATGCATGAACCTCATGCCTACCTTTGTGTGATTTTGTGTAGGAATTTCAAATTCTTTGGAGTAAGACATCAGAGGCATTTATATTAATGACAGGAAGAATGTTAATGAGAACTAACTTTCATTAAACACTCATTATAATATCACCACTTAGGGTTATTTCTTTCAGCATTTGTATATGTCATAATCAAAATGGAATCATATTCAGTATATAATTGTGTATTTTATTTTCATGCCATAAGCACTTTCCCAGATTATTTGTGTTTTCAAAGCTTGCTTTTTTCTTTAATGACTACATAATCTTACATCATGGAGATGCTCTCTATTTTAACCATTTCTTTGCTTTGGGGTATTTTGGTGCTTACTTTCACTATTATGAATAAAGCTACAGTTAAGTATCCTGCCTGCATTCTAATTGAATCCTGACTACACCCATTTGGAGGGGGATTTGTTTATTTATTTATTATTTATTTTTTGAGACAGAGTCTCGCTCTGTTATCAGGCTGGAGTGCAGTGGCACCATCTCAGCTCACTGCAACCTCCGCCTCCCGGGTTCAAGCAATTCTCCTGCCTCAACCTCCTGAGTAGCTAAAACTACAGGTGTGTGCCACCACGTCCACCTAATTTTTTGTTTTTAGTAGAGACAGGGTTTCACCATGTTGGCCAGGACGGTCTCCATCTTTTGACCTTGTGATCCACCTACGTTGGTCTCCCAAAGTGCCGGGATTACAGGTGTGAGCCACCTGCACCTGGCTGGGGGTTTTATTTATTATCTCCAGTTTAGACATGAAAACTTGACTAGAGAATGTTACTTGCCCAAGATGACACAGCTACTAAGAGGCAGAGCCAGGACTCCAACTCAAGTATACGGTGATGAAAACCTCCGTCCTTAGCCATAACACCATGGTCTTGCCACAGTGATGAAATTGCCTCCATTCTCTGATGGGGTCACTCTATGAAGAGCCAGAGACTATGCTCCTTTTTCTATTTCGTGCACATCATCCTCCACAGACTCGATATCACAATTATATCTAAGCACCTTTCTCCAAATCCAATCTAACATGTAACATATGGGTTGGTGAATTTGCCTAGCAAAATTCCTGCCAGTTTCTAAGTAATGACCTTGGCCCCTAGCTAGGAC
Organism: Hylobates moloch; assembly: GCF_009828535.3. NCBI lineage: Eukaryota > Metazoa > Chordata > Mammalia > Primates > Hylobatidae > Hylobates > Hylobates moloch. The sequence continues at coordinate 10,734,373 of NW_026652290.1, read as the reverse complement.
TCCGTTCCTCTGGCATTTCAGGCCTTGATTTTGGGGAAAAGGGGAAGGAAATTCCTTCCCTCTAATGAATGCTTCACAAGAGCAGCACACGTTCTGGTTCATCAGGATGGCCAATTTCATATTGTTCATCTCATAGATGAACACCAGAGAAGATGCCATTGGTTTGGAGAGTGGAATGAATGGAAGATGAGTTTATGTGGCAACATACTGTGGTTTTTCTTCTTCCAGTCTCTCTTTCTCCCTGCACTACTCTCTGATCCCAGTGTGTCTTCTACACTGCTATCGATATACTTTCTAAAATACAAACCTGATCCTGTTCCTCCCCTTCACTGCCTTCAAGATAAGTTCCAATTCCTAAACGTGGCTTACAAGAGCCTTTGCCAGCTGGGTGCAGTGGCTCATGCTTGTAATCCTAGCTCTTTGGGAGGCCAAGGCAGGCGGATCACTTGAGGCCAGGAGTTCGAGACCAGCCTGGCCAAGATGGCAAAACCCCGTCTCTACTAAAAATACAAAAATTAGGCCCAGTGTTGTAGCTCCGTAGCTAAGGTTCTCTCCTTTCACAGTGGTGGCCCGTGTTCGATTCCTGTGTGACTTTTGGGGCTAGGTGTGGTGGCTCATGCCTGTAATCCCAGCACTTTGGGAGGCCAAGGCAGGCGGATCACTTGAGGTCAGGAGTTTGAGACCAGCTTGGCCAACATGGTGAAACCCTGTCTCTACAAAAATTACAAAAATTAGCTAGGTGTGCTGGCATGCCTGTAGTTCCAGCTACTCAGGAGGCTAAGGCAGGAGAATTGCTTGAACCCAGGAGGCAGAGGTTGCAGTGAGCCAAGATTACACCACTGCATTCTAGCCTGGGCAACAGAGTGAGACACTGTCTCAAAAACAAAACAAAACAAACAAAAAAAAACAAAAGAGCCTTTGTCATCTAGTTCCTACCCACTCTCCAGCTTTGTTTCCTGCTATTCCTTACCTGAAATATTCTGCACCAGCAACACTCAACAATTTGCAGCTGTCGGTTGCATGATGCTGTTTTATGCCTCTGCGCTTTGGCAACAACCTGGAACATCCTCATCATTGCCACTACATCCTTATGTGCAGGGATACACATGCACCTGACACTTTCTTCTATGATTGTAATTGTAGCATTGTACCTCAGTCTTAGTAAACTGTGAACTCCTTATAGGCGATAGTCAACTCTTGTTTATTTCTGAAATTCCGCTATCAACCACAAAGTACAGCTTAGTAAGGGCTTAGTAGCAGTTTATAAAAAAAAAAAAGAAAAAGAAAAAGAAAAAAGAAAGGCTGGGCACGGTGGCTCATGCTTGTAATCCCAGCACTTTGGGAGGCTGAGGCAGGCAGATCACTTGAGATCAGGAGTTTATGACCAGCCTGGGCAACATAGGGAGACCCCATCTCTACAAAAAATAAAGAAATAAGAAATAAGGCTGGGGGTGGTGGCTCACGCTTGTAATCCCAGCATTTTGGGAGGCAGAGGTGGGCGGATTACTTGAGGCCAGGAGTTCGGGACCAGCCTGGACAATACGACAAAACGCTGTCTCTACCAAAAATACAAAAAATTAGCCGGACATGGTGGTGCAATGACCTGTGATCACGCCACTGCACTCCAGCCTGGGCGACAGAGTGAGACACTGTCAAAAACAAACAAACACCCAAATAAATAAAAGCATTAACGGCACTTATGAGGAAATTCACAAGAGACTCAGAGCTGTGTCATATTCAAAGTACAGAAAATAGTCTCACTTTAGCAAGAGAGAAAATGTATGTGGTAGAACCGTATTAGTTGAACTTGTCTTAGTTAAACATTGACATGCTATATCAGTGGATCTTTATCCTTACTTCAATCATACTTACCTGCACAATTGTTTTAAAAAGCACTATACCCAGAAATTATGAGTATTGGTATTTTTACCAAACAATTGGGAACATCTACTATGCAGCCAAGGATAAGAATAACTACTCTAGATAAAAATAGAAATTACAACATATAGATACTAGTTTTTTCAAGGTAAAAGCTACCTGTATTCAGAGGATCCCAGTGTCCACACAAAAATGTCCCAGTGCTGACTTAGGCCCATTATCGATTTCTAGACATATTTAATCATGCCCATTCAGCCCTGTGACATGTTTATACCCATTATAAATGCATATATAGTTCCTGACATATTTTATCATAAAGAGAAGGCATTTGAATCTTTTCTCTGAAATGTGGTTGGTAGATATTGACTAGAATTCCAACTCAGAAAGAGACAACATTGAAAGTCGGTTTTTTAAAAAAAATCTAAACTGTTGCTAAATGTTTAACTTCATGGTCAAAGTCTCTGCTTGGGAAGTAAATAAGAAAGTTTTTGAACATGTGATGCAATGTGGTTTCAGGAATACAAAAACCTTGGACTCTGAATCCAGGTCTCTATAGTTTAATTTACAAATTAGGGTAAGAAACGCTATAAAGTCATTAACAGTTTCAAAGGCGAGGTCCCATGTTACTTGTGATAAAAATATTATTTTATATATTCTTAAATTCTCAGGTGTTCTTGATCATGCTTGTATATATATGTGTATATATATACACGTATATATTATATATAATATATACGTGTATATTATATATAATATATAATATATTATTGGTATTTTATATTATATATTATATCTAATATATGTAATATTTTTTATATATATTATATTATATATAAATATATATATTATTAATATATAATATATATATTATATTATATATAAATATATATTTATAATATAAAATACTATATTATATTTAAATAAATAATAAAATAATATTTATATTATATTATATATAAATATTTATATTATATAATATTATATTATATATTATATATATAATTTTCAGATGGATTTCTTGTTGCCAGGCTGGATCAAAACACTCACTTACTGCAACCTCTGCCTCTGTCTCAGCTTCCCGAGTAGCTGGGATTACAGGTGCCCGCCACTATGCCCGGCTACTTTTTTGTATTTTTAGTAGAGATGGGGTTTCACCACATTGGCCAGGCTGGTCTCGAACTCCTGGCCTCAAGTGATCCGCCCACCTCATCCTCCCAAAGTGCTGGGATTACAGGTGTGAGCCACCACGCCTGGCCTGTTAAAATATATTAATAGCATGTTAAGTGTAACATTAAACCCAAGAGTTGCCAATCTTTACTGGTGAGTATAAACCCTGAAAATACAAGACAGCCACTTGATTTGCCAAAATTCCGTATTTTTTTAACAGTTTTTCCACTTGCTCTGCCAAATAAAACTTCAATGGTCGGTTTAAATGTGTCTTTAAAATTGTCATTTAACATTGGTAATCAGCCAGCTCCTCAGTTTTTATCATAGGTTAGTTTTGGGAATGTGAATTGAAGTGCGTGGAGGGAAGACAGATCAGTTAACTGATCAACCAGATGGTGCTAAAGTTATGTGGACCAATGTATCACAAACTGGAAGGTGAAAATAATTGAAAGGTGCAATTGTATCTTATCTCCCCAAAGACTTCTTCATTAGGGCCATGTGTGTTTCTGGAAGAGTTTTAGGAATACCTTGTAGTTCTCAGACATGTTCAAGTTCGGCTGGAGGCAGTGGCTCACACCTGTAATCTCAGCACTTTGGGAAGCTGAGGCAGGTGGATCACTTCAGTCCAAGAGTTCGAGACCAGCCTGGCTAACATGGCGAAACTCTGGCTCTACTACAATTACAAAAATTAGCTGGGCGTGGTGGCCAGCTAATAATAATCATAATCCTAAAATTATGATTATTAATAAATTAATCATTATACTCATAATTTATTAATTATGCAGATTACTATTCATTATCTTTGTATTTAATTGTTCAAACACGGGAAATTTTTACCAGCTGAAGAGTAAACATCAAAGTTGTAATTACAAACACATATAACAGCCCACAAAAGCCGTCAAACTAAGTTTGATTTAGTGGTTTCTCCATTTTCCTGTCACTGTTATTTTGCATAAATTTTCAAAGCTCAGTAGCTGGCAAATAGGAGCTGAGTGTCAATGATGGCAACGGGGTGGGGGCCAAGCTTGTATTCCTTCTCAGGGGGTGATGCAAATAAAATTTGAGGCCTCATATGATCCAGTTTAAAAATCACATCTCAATAAAAGGACTTTCAAGGAAACCACAAAAAGGGTCCTTCCTTCCTTCCTTCCTTCTTCCTTCCTTCCTTCTTCCTTCCTTCTTTCTTTTTCTTTCTTGCGCTCTCTCTCTCCTTCCTTCCTTCTTTCTCTCTTTCTTTCTTTCTTCTTTTTCTTTTTCGTTATTTTTTAAATGATTTCAAATTACAAACATACAGAAAAGTTGTAAGAATAGAACAAAAACTTCCTTGTTCTCTTTACCCAGAGACCCTAGACCCTTCCATTCAAGTGTCACCAAATGCCCCTTTGGGCCCACATTGTGCACCCACTTCTCATGTCCACCTGGCTTCCCTAAATCTTTCTTTGCCTTTCATGGCTTTTGCCCTTTTGAAGATGACAAGGCAGTCATTTCGCATAATGTCCTTCAATTTGTGTGTGTACAGTGCCTTCTCATGACACAATCCAGGTTACTAAGCTTTTGGCAGAATATCACAGAAGTGATGCTGTGTCCTTTTCATTGCATCCTCTGGGTGGGGACATACATGCCAATTTATCCCATTAGTGCTGACATTAATTTTGATTACTTAATTAAGATGGTGTCTGCCAGGTTCTTCCCCTCTAAGTTTTTCTTTGTCTCCTTTATAATAAATAGTTATTTTATGTGGAGACATGTTTAAGGCTGTATGAACATTTCTCATCCTACTTGTATCCCCTGGTTCTAGCATCAATTGATATTTCTTTGCCAGAATTAAATCGTTTCATAATTATTTCCAAATTACAATTTCCTAAGTCCAGTATTCCTACTATATTAATTGCTTGGCATTATACTCTAAGGAATAACTTTCTTATCTCTTCACATAATTGCTAATCTGTTTATTACTATCACTGTGGACTCACTGATTCCTATTTTTTTTAGTGGATTATAATCCATTACTATTATTACTTATTTGGAAAAACTGTCACAGATTTGACCAGAGAAAGCACCTCCTCACAATTTTTTTTTTTTTTTGAGACGGAATCTCACTCTGTCGCCCAGGCTGGAGTGCAGTGTCACAATCTTGGCTCACTGCAACCTCTGCCTCCCGGGTTCAAGTGATTCCCCTGCCTCAGCCTCCTAGCTGGGATAACAGGTACACGCCACCATGCCCGGCTAATTTTTATATTTTTAGTAGAGATGGGATTTCACCATGTTGGCCAGGCTCGTCTCAAACTCCTGACCTCAGGTGATCCACCCACCTCGGCCTCCTGAACTGCTGGGATTACAGGTGTGAGCCACCACACCCAGTCAAGAAAGCCCCTTTCAAATGGTTTCTCTGTCCTTTGGACATGTCCCTATCATTCTCTGAGCGTTACCTAAGTTGTTCAAGACGGTGTTCCAGGTTCATCTTGTACTTTTCCCTGACCCAGTTCAAGAATCAGCCAATTTTCCAAGGAGCTTTGGTGCCTTTCGATGGTGGATTGCATTTATTTATTTATTTAGATAGTGTCTCACTCTGTTGCCCAGGCTGGAGTGCAGTGTTGCAATCTCATTGGCTCACTGCAACCTCTGCCTTCTGGGTTCAAATGATTATCTTGTCTCAGCCTCCCGAGTAGCTGGGATTACAGGCACCTGCCATCGTGCTTGGCTATGTTTTGTAGTTTTTGTAGAGACAGGGTTTCACCATGTTGGCTAGGCTGGTCTTGAATTCCTGACCTCAAGCGATCTTTCTTTCTTCCCGAAGTGCTGGGATTACAGGCATTAGCCACCATGCCTAGCCAAGAATTGCATTTAACAACAAATATTCCTTCCTTCCTTCCTTCCTTCCTTCCTTCCTTCCTTCCTTCCTTCCTTCCTTCCTTCCTTCCTTCCTTCCCTCCCTCCCTCCCTCCCTCCCTCCCTTCCTTCCTCCCTCCCTCCCTTCCTTCCTTCTTGCTTTCTTCTTTTTCTTCCCTCTGTGGCCCAGGCTGGAGTACACTTGGCTCGCTGCAGGCTCCCGTGATTCTCCTGCCCTGGCCTGCAGGCTGCCTGCGATTGCCGGCACGCGCCACCACCCCTCCCTGGTTTTTCTCCTTTGGCTGGAGGCGCGGTTTCGCCATGTCGGCCAGGCTGGTCTCCAGCTCCTGACCTCGAGTGGTCTGCCCGCCTCGGCCTCCCGAGGTGCTGGGACTGCAGACGGAGGCTCGCTCACTCGGTGCTCGGTGTTGCCCGGGCTGGAGTGCGGTGGCGTGGTCTTGCCTCGCTGCAGCCTCCGCCTCCCAGCCGCCTGCCTTGCCCTCCCAGGGTGCTGGGATTGCAGCCTCTGCCCAGCCGCCGCCCTGTCTGGGAGGTGGGGAGCGTCTCTGCCCAGCCGCCCATCGTCTGGGTTATGACGAGCGCCTCTGCCCCGCCGCCCCGTCTGGGAAGTGAGGAGCGCCTCTGCCCGGCTGCCCCGTCTGGGAAGTGAGGAGCGCCTCTGCCCGGCCACCCATCGTCTGGGATGTGAGGAGCGCCTCTGCCCAGCCGCCACCCCGTCTAGGAAGTGAGGAGCGTCTCTGTCCGGCCACCGCGTCTGGGAAGTGAGGAGCACCTCTGCCTGGCCGCCCCGTCTGGGATGTGGGGAGCGCCTCTGCCCCGCCGCCTCGTCTGGGAGGTCTACCACAGAGGTCAGAAGCAATGTGGGGGCTGGACGTGGTGGCTCACGCCTGTAGTCCCAGTACTCTGGGAGGCCGAGGCGGGTTGATCCGAGGCTAGGAGTTCGAGACCAGCCTGGCCAACATGGCGAAACATATGAAAAATACAACTGACAAACCAACCAACCAAGCGACAACAAAACAGGTCTACCCTGGAGTCGTACTCTAATTAAAAAACAAACAAACAAACAAACAAAACAATAACAACAAATATTTAGGCACTGTGTGTGCTCATTGCTACTGGATGTACTACTGCTATTATCCTAGTGGACAGAACTAAGAATTATATGTATGTTCAGGCATACATTCACACACATGTACATACCATTATATCTATATTGATTTCTGTATCTGTTTATATATATGCACAATTTGTACTGTCTCCATTTTCAATCCAGCACCTCAAGGTTCATGCTAACTTTCCTTCTTTCCACACTGTTACTTCTCTTAGTTAGTAAGAAACCTGACCCCCATTATCCTCAATATATTTGCTTGTTTGCTCAATCTCCTATATGTAGCAAAGCTTGTGACACCATCACGCTGCCATCCTTACACAGATAAGCATGACTTCCCCCTTGAGGCCTTCCTTGTGACTTTTAGACTGAGTTAGGATGAAAAGAAGGAGGAAGGAAGGAAGAGAGGAAGGGAGGAAAGGAGAAAGGAAGGAAGGGAGGGAGGAAGGAAGGAAGGGAAGAAAGGAGGGAGGGAGGAAGGGAGGGAGGAAGGAAGGAAGGGAAGAAAGGAGGGAGGGAGGAAGGGAGGGAGGAAGGGAGGGAGGGAGGAAGGGAGGGAAAAAGGGAGGGAAGGAAGGAGAAGGGAGGGAGGGAAGGAAGGAGAAGGGAGGGAGGGAGGGACGGAAGAAGGAGGAAAGGAGTGTGTAGTTTTCCAATTGAAGTATAATTAAGTAAACCCACAGATCTTAAATATTTGGCTTGATGGCTTTTGAAAATCCATGTAGCCAAGTAACAACCACCTAAAATAGAATATAAACTATTTTGACACCCATACCCCAAGTTTCCTAATGCAAGGGAGCCCATCTACCAGGAAACATCATTAAAAACCCTTCTCCTTGTCCTCTCTCAGTATTAAGCACTCAGTTTGTAGCTGTTGCCGAAAACATTCTCGTCTCAATTTTAACCTTTTCTCAAATTTTCTTTAACTGATGCCCAACCTGTTTGGTTTCTGTCTCCTTTTCCCCATCTACTTCAGATCTTACTATACAGAACGACTTGGCTCCTCCTGACTTCATTAGTTATCTTTCTTCTTCACTCATCAAGGAGATTCTCCACAATAAAGCAGAACCTGGGAGTTATCCAGGGAACAAAATTCCTTCCCCTTAGAAGGACAAATAGGGATGGACCACTGTTATTTCACATTGGTGGCAGCACACTCTTCTTATCATGGAACAGAATGTTCATTAGGAGCGTAATTTAAGAATCATCTGCCTGACAGATGGAGATTTCTCAAGCTGATGTGTCTCAGGGAAACTTAGACCTCTGGATATAAACCAAGATCACCCAAATGAGAGCAGGCAGAGGTTATTTATTCAGAGCTTGCTATGGCAAGGGAGGCAGCCATTAACAGTTGTGTTTGGCAGAGACTCAAAGTCAGGCAGAGGGGTGGGAAAGCTTTATAATAGAAAAAAGGAAAGGCTTCAGGTGTGCTCCAATGGATTGCTGGTGTGGGGAGGATGGAAGGAAACTAATTAGAAGTGGGGTGTCCATGTGATTGGTTGGAGAAATATGTTTGGATTTCTCTGGTTGGCCTTAAGTTGGGCCAACTGCTATAGAGGTTGTAGGTTTGGCTTTCTAGACCTGTTGCTACAGATGTGTGGGTCAGAGTTCTCTTTTCACATATGGCCTGGCTATTGTCCATTTATATATCCATTTGTTTTTAAAGCAAATGATGTAGAAGAGAACTAGGGAATCAAAGACAACCCCCTTCCCGAACCCTCTCAAGCAACAACATCAGCACTGGCCCATTCTCTTATCCTACTCAAGTTTTTTTTCTTCTTTGAGTCCCGAGTTGTTAGTTTCAAATCAACTTTCACATTCCTGAAACAGATCTAGAAGCCTGTCTAGACAGATCCAAGACATATAAAGAATGGATGAGCAGGACTTTGTATTGATTTGACATAAGAGAAGATAGAGAATTCAAGGATAGCTCTAAGGTCCTAACTGGAGCTACAGGAGCTTGCGAGAGAGGATGTTGAGCTCAGTTTTTAGGGAATTAAAATTGTAAGTGCCTCCTTGAACACGTTCTTTATAATTATACATCTGAAAACTGGAACATCATTTTAGAGAGGTGGAGACTGAGAACAGAGAGTAGGTATTTGTCCAAAGTTTATATGCCAAGGCTGTGAGTGAAACAGGAGCTTCGATCTTTTGGTGTTCCATCTACAACATACACAAAACAAAAGATGGAGAACAAGTCCAGGCAACCCGGGAAACAACAAGTTTTTGTCAAAAGCAATAATGAACTGTTTCGTACCATTAACAAAAATGTTATAAAGACAGAAACCATCTCCCAAAGATTTCATAACAGAGCCACATAAGTGGAAAGTAAATGATTAAAGAATGTGGGTCTCAGAGTTCCATTCAAATCATGATACTTTATCTTCTATTTACAAAGATAAAAGTACACCAGAAAATGGTTAATGTTTAAGTGCTTTCATATTTGGCTCTGTCTTTTTAGCAGAGGAAAACCACTTTGGTAGTGCCAGTGTGACTCATCCACAATGATTTCTCCAGTGCTCATCTTGTTCTCGAGTTTTCTCTGCCATGTTGCTATTGCAGGACGGAGTAAGTACTTTTTGCTTTTGAAAAAATAATTAATATGTCCAACCCCTTTGTATATGTCAGGGATCAATAATGATAACTTGGCCGGGTGTGCTTGCTCACGTCTGTAATCTCAGCACTTTGGGAGGCCGAGGCAGGTGGATCACCTGAGGTCAGGAGTTCGAGACAAGTCTGGCCAACATGGTGAAACCCCGTCTCTAGTAAAAATACAAAAATTAGCTGGGCATCATGGCCGAGGTGGGCGGATCAGTTGAGGTCAGGAGTTCGAGCCCAGCCTGGGCAACATAGTGAAATCCTGTCTTTACTAAAAACACAAAAATTAGCTGGGCTTGATGGCAGGCGCCTGTAATGCCAGCTACTCGGGAGGCTGAGGCAGGAGAATCACTTGAACCTGGGAGGCAGAGGTTGCAGTGAGCCGAGTTCCCACCATTGCACTCCAGTCTGGGCAACAAGAGCAAAACTCAGTCTAAAATAATAATAATAATAATAATAATAATAACAATAACTGAATTCTTTTTTTTTTTTTTTGAGACAGAATCTCGCTCTGTCGCCAGGCTGAAGTGCAGTGGTGCGATCTCAGCTCACTGCAAGCTCCGCCTCCTGGGTTCACACCATTCTCCTGCCTCAGCCTCCTGAGTAGCTGGGACCACAGGCACCTGCCACCATATCCGGCTAATTTTTTTGTATTTTTAGTAGAGACGGGGTTTCACTGTGTTAGCCAGGATGGTCTCTATCTCCTGACCTCGTGATCCACCCACCTCAGCCTCCCAAAGTGCTGGGATTAAAGGTGTGAGCAACCTCGCCTGGCTGATAACTAAATTATCTTTAGAGTGGATGCTGGTAAGACTGGATTGATACTGATTCTTTAATATTGCCACGTGTAAAGCTCCTCTGTAAGATATGTAGCCAATTTAAGCCTCAGCATACTGACCTGTAAAATGGGGATAATTATAATACCTCCTTCAAATGGTTGTTGAGGGGATTAGATGAGATAGTGTATATGAGGTATTTGGCATGCAACTTGGTATACTTATAATTGGTAACAGTACACACGTTTTTCATTTGTGGGCTTAGCTGAACTTTAAAATGCAAATAGAGATTTGTTAACCATCTGCTTTGTGCCCTCTTTCAGCCTGTCCCAAGCCAGATGATTTACCATTTTCCACAGTGGTCCCATTAAAAACGTTCTATGAGCCAGGAGAAGAGATTACATATTCCTGCAAGCCGGGCTATGTGTCCCGGGGAGGGATGAGAAAGTTTATCTGCCCTCTCACAGGAATGTGGCCCATCAACACTCTGAAATGTACACGTAAGTCAGTACCTTCTCTCAAATTCTCTTCCCTCATTTGGATTCTGGGTATTTTGGAGGAATAAGCTACCTCGTCATGCTCAGAGTGCAGACGGCCAGTAGATGCTACAGAAAGGCAGGCTGGAGAGAAATGAGAAGGTCTTGGGGAGTTCTCTCTGCGCAAAGAGAGTAAGGGTAATCCCTTACTGCAAGGCTGAGGCAGGAGAATCACTTGAACCTGGAAGGCAGAGGTTGCAGTGAGCCGAGGTCCCGCCATTGCACTCCAGTCTGGGCAAAAAGAGCAAAACTCAGTCTAAAATAATAATAGTAATAATAATAACAATAACTAAATTCTTTTTTTTTTTTTTTTTGAGACAGAATCTCGCTCTGTCTCCAGGCTGAAGTGCAGTGGTGCGATCTCAGCTCACTGCAAGCTCCGCCTCCTGGGTTCACGCCATTCTCCTGCCTCAGCCTCCTGAGTAGCTGGGACTACAGGCGCCCGCCACCACGCCCGGCTAATTCTTGGTGTTTTTAGTAGAGATGGGGTTTCATTGTGTTAGCCAGGATAGTCTCGTAGCGTTGAGGGTGGGGTAAGGATTGGAGAGTATAACAACTAATGAAATACGTAGTCACCACTGTTTCTAATTTTTCTGCTCCTGATTAATTATCTATCAGAGGAGGTACATTAAAATGATTGAACCTGGATGATAATTCCATATGATCTCTGGGCCAAATCTTGGATAGGGTTAAAATACTTTAGGAATAAGACTTGGGCTTTAGTTATTAGGCTAATTTGATTGACCAACCTGGTAGTGTTATTGATAGAAGAGGAGAAGATCATAGCCTGAAACTAGGGTAGGTTTAAAAATGAGATCTGGTGTGGCAAAAGGAGAAAGAAACACTACAGAAGTTAAAAGAACGGTGGAGAGGCTTTGAAATGGCAACTGATGCCAAAGAGACATTTGGAAAAACAAAATTTGAGGAGTCATCATATCTTTGGACTTCACCTGAAAATGAAAGGAGACTTAATAGTTACTGAAATGAATACAAATTTCATCTACATTATGTATATATTATATTATAAGGAAATACAAGAAAGGATGTCAAATTAAAATAATAATATAATGTAAAATATATCAGTCTCACTATGGCTTTACTGTAAATGGTTGCTTTTATTTATTTCTTAGAACATGATTCTATGATATCATGCTAGCATTATTCCTTACAGTCAAGTATCATGCAATCAACCAAATTGAATTTATGGTAAATTTAATTATATGTAGAAGTTAAGCAGTAAAATTAGATGTAGGGATCTGGTGATTTTGGTTATATGAACAGGACCTTTGTCAAAGTTATGCATGTTCATGCAAGTTGATTTTACTATGCTTTTTTGCTTAAAGAGCCTAAACATAATTTTTAGTAAAAAGCCGCTGTAACATCATTAGGGAAATTTTTTCTTTAAATCAGTGCCAGGTGCAGTGGCTCACGCCTGTAATCCCAGTACTTTGGGAGGCTGAGGTGGGTGGATCACCTGAGGTCAGGAGTTCAAGACCAGCCTGGCCAACATGGTGAAACCTCATCTCTACTAAAAATAAAAAAAATTAGCCGGGCATGGTGGCATGTGCCTGTAGTTCCAGCTATTCAGGAGGCTGAGGAAGGAGAATCACCTGGGAGGCAGAGGTTGTAGTGAGCCGAGATTGTGCCACTGCACTCCAGCCAGGGCAACAGAATGAGACTCTGTCTCAAAAAAAAATAAATAAATAAATAAATAAAAATCAGCTATAACTCTGGAACACTAAAAATTTCATTTTTATTTTCCATGCATATCTTTTTGCATTATTGCACAGAGTAGGTACAATTTTGTATTTTTCTGTTTTCGTCAGCATATCATTAAAATTGTATCTCCACAAATTTCACAATTCATATTTTATTGGCTACATAATAGTTCAACTGTTGATTTATCATGATTAGTTAAAACAGTCCCCTGATGAACCCTTAGACTATCCAATTTTTTTTTTTTTGGAGACAGAGTCTCACTCTGTTGCCCAGTGCAGTGGTGCCATCCTGGCTCACCGCAACCTCCGCCTCCTAGGTTCAAGCTATTCTCCTGCCTCAGCCTCCAGAGTAGCTGGGACTACAGGCACCCGCCATCATGCCCAGCTAATTTTTGTATTTTTAGTAGAGATGGGGTTTCACCATGTTCAGGCTGGTCTCAAATTCCTGACCTCAAGTGATCCACCCTCCTCTGCCTCCCAAAGTGCTGGGATTATAGGCGTGAGCCACAGCTCCTCGCCTGTCCAAATTTTGTTATTAGGAGAAACCATGTAACGAACGATTTTGTACATATATCACTTGTCTTATTTTGAATTGCTTTCTTAGAATAGTTACCAGTAAAGTTATTGAACCAAAGGATGAAAATGAATTTATATGTTTTATTTAATGAAAAATTCTATAAATAGAAATTCACCTGTTTATGTTTTTTTTTAACCCAAAGAAAAGTAACATTTTTTATCTTTGTATCACAGCCAGAGTATGTCCTTTTGCTGGAATCTTAGAAAATGGAGCAGTACGCTATACGACTTTTGAATATCCCAACACGATCAGTTTTTCTTGTAATACTGGGTAAGAACTTTCATAGAACTAAGCAGTTAACAGACTGAACACATTTTTGTATCCTTAAGCTAAACATCAAGACTGGTCTATATTTTGTTTTCAGCCTTTAGGTTGGACTTTCCAAATGCAAATCGATTTTAGTCTCGCTTTTTTTTTTTTTAAGAGACGGAGTCTCGCTCTGTCGCCCAGGCTGGAGTGCAGTGGTGCAATCTCGGCTCACTGCAAGCTCCACCTCCTGGGTTCACGCCATCCTCCTGCCTCAGCCTCCTGAGTAGCTGGGACTACAGGCGCCCGCCACCACGCCCGGCTAATTCTTGGTGTTTTTAGTAGAGATGGGGTTTCACTGTGTTAGCCAGGATAGTCTCATAGCATTGAGGGTGGGTAAGGATTGGAGAGTATAACAACTAATGAAATACGTAGTCACCACTGTTTCTAATTTTTCTGCTCCGGATTAATTATCTATCAGAGGAGGTACATTAAAATGATTGAACCTGGATGATAATTCCATATGATCTCTGGGCCAAATCTTAGATAGGGTTAAAATACTTTAGGAATAAGACTCGGGCTTTAGTTATTAGGCTAATTTGATTGACCAACCTGGTAGTCTCTAGAAGAGAATTCTATGGAGAAGGTTGAGAGTATGACAGTGGAGAATGCAATGCAGTACCACATCCCCAGGAAGCAATCACTTACGGTGGGCACAGACTCATAAGGAGCAAAGGCGCCCCTGTGACATTATTGAGAGCACATTGGCTCTCCACTAGGGTAAGTTTCTACTTGGATTGGAGGTTAAGGAATACTACATGTGAGAAAGAAATACACACCTTTCATCTGAAGCACCAATCTACCAACGGGTCTGGTAACAAATGACCTTAAGAAAATTGGCTTCAAAGACAGAATGTTACATTTTTCTTTCTTTTTTTTTTTTCCTTTCTTTTTGCCCTGCTGCCCAGGCTAGAGTGCAGTGGCACGATCTTGGCTCACTGCAACCTCCACCTCCTGGGTTCAAGCAATTCTCCTGCCTCAGCTTCCCCAGTAGCTGGGATTACAGGTGCCTGCCACCACACCCAGATAATTTTTGTATTTTTAGTAGAAATGGGGTTTCACCATCTTGGCCAGGCTTGTCTTGAACTCCTAACCTTGTGATCCACCCACCTTGGCCTCCCAACGTGCTGGGATTACAGGTGTGAGCCACCATGGCATCCTGCTTCTTTTCTTTCTTTCTTTCTTTCTTTCTTTCTTTCTTTCTTTCTTTCTTTCTTTCTTTCTTTTTTTCTTTCTCTTTCTTTCTTTCTCTCTCTTTCTTTCTCTCTTTTTTCTTTCCTCTCTCTCTTTCCCTCCCTCCCTCCCTTCCTTCCGTCTTGTCTTTTCTTTTTCTTTCTTTCTTTCTTTCTTTCTTCTTTCTTTCTTTCTTTCTCTCTGTCTCTCTCCTTCTTTCCTTTTTCCTTGCTTTCTTTTTTTTTTTTTTTTTACAGGTGCAGTGGCACAATCATGGCTCACTGCAGCCTCGACCTCCTGGGTTAAATCCTTTTGAATCCTTCCTTCCACCTCTACCTCTTGAGTAGCTTGGACTATAGGCACACAGCACCATGGCCTGGTGATTTTTTGTAGAAATTGGGCCTTTGCCACATTGCCCAGGCTCAAACTCTTGGGCTCAAGTGATCCGTCCATCTTGGCCTCCCAAAGTGCTGGGATTACAGGTATGAGCCAAAGTACCCAGTCAGAATGTTATATTTTCATTGGAAACAGACTGCATTGCTTTTATTCATTGGTGTCAGTAGGCTGTAAGAAAATGAATAGTGAAGATTACTCAGTTTGGTTCACTTTTGTCATCCTGAAAAAGAGATGGTTCTTTGCTTTACATTAGAAACAGTCATCTTGGCCAACTCTTTAAAGATTAGGGATTTAGGGGTTTGGGTTCTCCACTCACCAGCTGTGGAACCCTGCAGTGATTCACCCGCATCATTGGTTGGGAGGCTCCATGAGCCATAGATGAGTACTAAGTTTGTCAGGAAGACAGCATTATACAATGGAAAAGAAGTCAATAGCATTAATATGAAGTAATGCTCAATGGAGAAGATATTTGAGATGTCAGTGATGGATTATTCTACTCCTTGATAGAATGAATTTTCCTTTTGCAGGTTTTATCTGAATGGCACTAATTCTGCCAAGTGCACTGAGGAAGGAAAATGGAGCCCAGAGCTTCCTGTCTGTGCTCGTAAGTCTGTGGGGAAGGTGATCAGCTGGTTTGCCCAGAACCTTTCTGGTTTTAGCACGGAAAGTCTCACATCTGGAAACTCTTCAGTGGCAGCTCAATGAGATGAATGGTCACCCTTGTGGGGGATATTCATCCTGGTATCTTGCTCTAGAAGATGAAACAACCACTTTGGAATGACAGAAGGAAAGCGTTTTACTCACAGACACATTCTGTATTCTCCACCTTGTGGTCATTACTCTATCCAAGCCAGTCATTGCTGGGTGTGTTGACTCCAATGCTCTCATAGTGCTTTGGAAGAGGCTTGGATATGTGTGGCATTGGTCTATCAGGGACTGTCACCACTTAACTAGGGGAACTTCTGCAAACAGTAGGATCAAACAAACGTCTTCCTCCCACTCTGGAACTTCGTTCATTCATTTATTCACTTATTCAATAAACATGAATTGATGATCTACTGTATGCTGGATCCTCTTGTTAGCACTGAGGCTGCAACGCCAAAGGAGGCAGCTCTGCCTTCAGACAGTAAGCCTAGTGATGGGGGAGACGAGGAGGAAAGTCACCTTCACAGTAAGCTAAGAGCCTATCAAAGGGGCTTGCATCCTAGGAGCTGATTGGCATTCCTCGAAAAAGCACTGTTGTTTTTTCAGAGGATCCTCAGCCAAGCTGTCAGAGTCATCTCTGGGCTTTGCTTATGTAGGGAAGGACATTCTTATGTTCCCCAACTTGTGATTTATACATCTTTGACCAGGAGGCCCAGGCATTACAATACTAACTATAGTTCTTCAACATGTCAGTGAGGTCTGTCCTTAGCAAAAGCAAGTGGAGGCCAGGTGCAGTGGCTCACGCCTGTAATCCCAGCACTTTGGGAGTCCGAGGAGGGTGGATCACCTGAGGTCAGGAGTTCGAGACCAGCCTGACCAACATGGAGAAACCCCCGTCTCTACTAAAAATATAAAATTAGCCGGGCATGGTGGCACATGCCTCTAATCCCAGCCAATTGGAAGGCTGAGGCAAGAGAATCACTTGAACCTGGGAGGCGGAGGTTGCAGTGAGCCGAGATCGCACCATTGCACTCCAGCCTGGGCAACAAGAGTGAAACTCCATCTCAAAAAAAAAAAAAAAAAAAAAAGCAAGTTGAAAGTAAAGCAATTTCAAATAAATAATTGTTTAAGAAAACCTGAACAGGCAAAAACAAAAGTTTTTAAAGGATAAATTAAGTAAAAATTTTCACTCAGCAGTAGGGATTACGATGGTTCCTATAGTTTTCATTTAAAATAGATTTATACCAACTATGTAAATTTGCTTCTTTATTTAGAGATAGGGTCTTTCTCTGTTGCCCAGGCTGGAGTGCAGTGGTGTGATCACAGCTCACCGTAACTTCGAACTCCTAGGGCCAAGTGATCCTCTCAGTCTTCTGAGCAGCTGAGACTATAGATGAGTGCCACCAGATCTGGCTAATTTTTAAAAATTTTTGTGGAGACAGGGTCTTGCTGTGTTGCCCAGACTGGTCTTGAACTCTTGGTTTCAAGCAACCTTACCTGCCTCAGCCTCTCAGGGCTCTGGGATTACAGGCGTGAACCACGGTGCCTAGCCATAAATTCACTTTCCAAAAGAGTTATAAATAGAAAGACTACTTGAGCTTTAATCTAATTTAAATGAGTATTTCTCATACTTGAATGCACATATGAGTCTCCTGGGCACCTTGTTAAAATGTAGATTCTGATTGAGGCACCTGCCGTGGGGTCTGAGCTTCTGCATTTCCAACAAGCTATTTTCCCAGGCTATGCCTGTGCTGCTAGCCCCTGGACCATACTTTGAGCAGCAGGGATCTAGAGAATTCAAGGTAAGTCACATTTTGGTCAGCACCATCTTCTTTTATGCTAGTATAACTTGTTGAAGCTCCATAGTACTCAGGTCAGGGTGACAAGCCACTACTATCTCTCTGGGTTCCTGAAGCTACTTGGGTAAGCTCCACCCATACCAAGAGTCCAAAAGCAGGGAGGTATTCAAGAGAAACAGACTGAACTGGTAATGGAACTCATTCCCAAACTACTATGTACCAAGTTGCTGTCACCAGCCCTTATTTCAGGATGGTCCCTCAGCACTGAGGGACAAATTCTGCCTTCCAGAAGCATCTTCCAAGGTAGTATTTGAATAAAAGATTTTATAAAACCTAACCATTGTGTTGTTGCAAAAGGCTGTGGCAAGACTTAAATTTCCTTCGTTTTTTGGTGTTTTGACTGGTTTGGACATCTGATTTGAGGGTTTCTTTCTCTCTTTCTCCCTCCCTCCCTTCCTTCATTCCTTCCTTCCTTCCTTTCTCTCTCTCTCTCTTTCTCTCTTTTCTTTTCTTTTCTTTTCTTTTCTTTTCTGAGACAGAGTCTCACTCTGTTGCCCAGGCTGGAGTGCAGTGGTGCCATTTCGGCTCACTGCAACCTCTGCCTCCCAGGTTCAAGCGATTCTCCTGCCTCAGCCTCTGGAGTAGCTGGGACCACAGGCACACACCTCCATGCCTGGCTCATTTTTGTATTTTTGGTAGAGACAGGGTTTTACCATGTTGGCCAGGCTGGTCTGAAATTCCTGACCTCTAGTGATCTGCCCACCTCAGCCTCCCAAAGTGTTGGGATTACAGGTGTGAGCCACCATGCCTGGCAGGCCCTATTTTCCTATTAGGCGTCCACAATTGACTATTTTTACCCTGGTAATTTGATCAGTTTGCATTTTCTCAAGTTTATCCTTAGGGTTTTTTTTTTCTTTCTGGAAAGAGTATATTTAAAAGCCTTAACTATTTTCGTAGAAATGATAGTTCTTTCTTTTCCCAGCCATCACCTGCCCTCCGCCATCCATACCTACATTTGCAACACTTCGTGTTTATAAGCCATCAGCTGGAAACAATTCCCTCTATCGGGACACAGCAGTTTTTGAATGTTTGCCACAACATGCGATGTTTGGAAATGATACAATTACCTGCACGACACATGGAAATTGGACTAAATTACCAGAATGCAGGGGTAAGTGCAACGATCAGACAAAATACGTATGGTAGGGCAAGATCCCATTTGTGAAAGGTATTGAAAATTCTGACTATCATGGAGTGTTTCCAACGAACTCATTCAACAGGTGTTTATTGAGCATCTACCATGTGCCAGGCAGTGTGCTGGGCACTGTGGATTCCCGATGAATGAGACCTGGCTTCTGACCCAAGGGAATTACAAATAATGCAATTAACTGTCTGGAGCTGCCTGGGACAGCTTCCCATAGGTGGTGACCTTTGAAATGGGCCTTGGAGGGGGAGTAGAGAATGAGGAGAAGGCATACCCCACATGGGGGAGACATGAAAGGCAGGATGTATCCATGGACAGCTGGACATTTCAGCGAGGCTGGTGAAGTTCTCTTCTGGGTGAAGTTCCTGGGTTAAACTGGAGAGTCCTAGGAGATGAAGTTTAAGCCTGGGTTGCTGTCTGATTGTTACACATTTTAAAAATCTTTACCCAAGTTTAAAAATCACAGAAATATTTGATTTTTAAGAAATTATGAAAATTCTTTCTTCTCTAACTTGACCTGTCATTACTATCTTTAAGTTTGTCAGCTGCATAACAAACAGACAAATTATAAAGTTTATCATGTGCACAAAGAGGTTTTTTTTTTTTTTTTTGAGATAGAGTCTCACACTGTCACTCGGGCTGGAGTGCACTGGGGTGATTTTTGGCTCACTGCCACCTGGGTTCAAGCGATTCTCATACTTCAGCCTCCCGAGTAGCTGGGATTACAGGCGCCTGCCACCATGCCTGGCTAATTTTTGTATTTTTAGTAGAGATGGAGTTTCACCATGATCATCAGGCTGGTCTGAAACGCCTGACCTCAAGTGATCCGCCTGCCTCGGCCTCTCAAAGTGCTGGGATTACAGGTGTGAGCCACTGCTCCCGGCCAAGAGTTATTCTCATGACTGTTAACTTCTCCAGTGGTAGATATTACAGATATCCAGTGAATGATTCAAAACATAAGTGATTTTCAGCATGGAGGAGCTACCAATAACAGTAGTAACTTGCACCTTTCTGGGTACTCAACTATGGGCCGGGCACTGGTCTCCTGCTACATATGTGTCATCTGACTTCATTCTCCCAAGTAGGTTCCTTTTTTTTTTTTTCAATATTTCACCTAGATGTATCAACTGTTAATATGTTGTAACATTTTTCTCTCTGTTTCTCCATAGAAAGATCCCTTTTACTTCCTGCATCATCTGAAAATAACTTGTATATATTATGATACTTGCCCATAAAGACTTCAGCATGAATATACTAAGAACAAGGACATTTTATATCATCACTTTATATGTTTTGGATTATTAATAATAATAATCCAAATAATTCTTACAACATAAACAATTAACAACGATATCATGCAACATTTATCTCAGATGCAAATTTTCCCAATTAACCCAGAAGTATCTCTTATACATGAATTTTGTTTTATGCAGGATCTAATCAAGAATCACACCTTTAATTTAGTTGTCATGTCTCTCTAGTCTCCTATAACAATAATTATTATTATTATTTTGAAATGGTGTCTCGCTCTGTCACCCAGGCTGGAGTGCAGTGGTGCAATTTCTGCTCACTGCAACCTCTACCTCCCAGGTTCGAGCAATTCTCCTGCCTCAGCCTCCCAAGTAGCTGGGAATATAGGCACCTGCCACCACGCCCAGCTAATTTTTATAATTTTAGTAGAGATGGGATTTCACCATGTTGTCCAGGCTGGTCTCAAACTCCTGAACTAAAATGATCCGCCCGCCTTGGCCTCCCAAGCTGCTGGGATTACAGGCGTGAGCCTAGTCTCCTATAATTAAGAATAAGTCCTTGCCTCTTTTGTTGTCTTTCATTGACATTTTTGAAGAGTACAGGCTAGTTGTCTTGTAGGATGTTCCATAATCTGAACTTGATTGGTTATTTACTCATGATTAGATTCACGTTAAATATTATTGTTAAGAATACATTCTGCACTTTGGGAGGCCGAGGTGGGTGGATCACGGGGTCAGGAGTTCGAGACCAGCCTGGCCAATATGGTGAAACCCCCATCTCTACTAAAAATACAAAAATTAGCTGGGCATGGTGGCGTGCGCCTGTAGTCCCAGCTGCTCAGGAGGTTGAGGCAGGAGAATCACTTGAACCCAGGAGGTGGAGGTTGCAGTGAGCTGAGATTGAGCCACTGCACTCCAGCCTGGGCAACAGAGCAAGACTCCATCTCAAAAAAAAAAAAAAAGAATACATTCTGTCATATTAGGAGGCACATAGTGTCAGCTGTTCCATCACTGGCCATGCTTAGTTTGATCCTTAGTCAGGTGAGGTGTGCCAGATCACCTGTTGGTAAAGGCACTGCTTTTTCCTTGGAATTAGTAAGCAACCTGTGGGTGATACTTCGAAACCATGCGAATATCCACTGTTGGGCAGTCATGGTAGAATCCAATGATGATCCTTGAATCTGTCAATTATGACATTGGTGGCTGAAAAATGGTGACTTTCTAATTCTATTTTTCCTTCTACATTTATTCACTGGCTTCCCTCTATAGAGAAGAGCTTTCCCTCCATCCACCATTTTTTAGTATTATTATAGACACATGGATTCTTTTTTTTTTTTTGAGTTGGAGTCTCACTCCGTTGCCCAGGCTGGAGCATAATGGTGCAATCTCAGCTCACTGCAACCTTCACCTCCTGGGTTTGAGTGATTCTCCTGCTTCAGCCTCCTGAGTGGTTGGGATTACAGGCACACGCCACCACACCTGGCTAATTTTTGTTAGTAGAGATGGGGTTTTGTCATGTTGGCCAGGCTGCTCTTGAACTTCTGACCTCAAGTGATGTGTCCACCTCAGCCTCCCAAAGTGCTGGGATTACCGAAGTGAGCCACTGTGCCTGGCCACATGAATTCTGTTTTATTTAATATGTGGCAGAACCAAAATTAGCCAAGCAGTCTGACTCTGGAGTTCGTACCCTTAATTACCTCCTTAAACTACCTCTGAGAATACTGTGCTCCTGGCTCCAGCCTTGCTTTCTCACACTGCAGCTCCTAAGGATGTGGGTTTGGGCCTCTACTGTTGAGGATCTTAAGGAGGCCAGGAAGCAGCACCATTTTTCTCTGACATATTTCCTGCTGGCTTCTGCCATAGTCTGAATTGAATCACAGTAAGATTTACTATTTTAAAGCCAAATAATGGTGTACTAAGTGTGAATGGGGGGGGTTCAGTCTTTGCATTTTAATTTTATGGTTTGTTAGAAACAGACTTTGCTTTTCTTCTTTCAAACCCACCATCTTAGACTGTGTAGAGATGAAGTTTGCAATAAATAATACCTTATGATTATATGTGAAAACCCGGAGAACTTAGTGAAATCTCATTAATTTACTTTCAAAGTGTGGTTGCTTCTTTTTTAATATCCAGGGTACCATGAATATAAGAGGAGTGGGGACAGAATTAAGCGCAAGGTAACTATAAATTGCATTCCAGTTACAGGAACACACAGTGATTCAGTGGTGTGACAGAGACAAGAATGTAACTATTTCATGACTATTGGACAGCACTACTATTACTAATATGTCTTATTGACTAAATGTTTTAGAAGTAAAATGCCCATTCCCATCAAGACCAGACAATGGATTTGTGAACTATCCTGCAAAACCAACACTTTATTACAAGGATAAAGCCACATTTGGCTGCCATGATGGATATTCCCTGGATGGCCCAGAAGAAATAGAATGTACCAAACTGGGAAACTGGTCTGCCATGCCAAGTTGTAAAGGTATGGAAATATAGGTGAGGTCCTGTGAGATCTCTGAATTGATACAGTGGATCACCTTTACTTGCTATTTTCTTGTTCCAACACTTTTCCACTTGTTGCTCAGACTTGCTAGGAAACTGCTGGCATGTGACTTCAGGACTCACGTGTGCATGGGGAAGCCTCATGCTTAGGAAGCATCCTTGACCTTAAACAGTATGAAATAAGCAGATCCTTTGTAAGCATTGGTGATACGGTGGGAGATCATGTGGGCTTTCTTTATTTGCTTTTAAGTCTTTGCCTCTGAGCACTTTTTCTTTTTTGAGATGGAGTCTTGCTCTGTCACCCAGGCTGGAGTGCAATGGCATGATCTTGGCTCACTGCCACCTCTGCCTCCTGGGTTCAAGCGATTCTCCTACCCCAGCCTCCCGAGTAGCTGGGATTACAGGCGCCTCACCACCACGCCTGGCTAATTTTTGTATTTTTAATAGAGATGGGGCTTTGCCACGGTGGCCAGGCTGATTTCGAACTCCTGACCTCAGTTGATCTGCCCGCCTCGGCCTCTATAGAGAAGAACTTTTCTTCCATCCATCATTTTTTAGTATTATTGTAGACACATGGATTTTATTTATTTATTTATTTTTTTGAGATGGAGTCTCACTCTGTTGCCTAGCTGGAGTGTAATGGTGGAATCTCAGTTCACTGCAAACTTCACCTCCCGGGTTCGAGTGACTACAGATGTGAGCCACTACGCCCACCCCTTTTTGTGCTCTGTCTAGCCAAGGCTCTTCTCATTGCAAAAACCAACCACACATTCGAGTGAGTTCAAGGAAATTGGGGATATTATAAGGAGGCAACAGGCAAGTCGATCTTGTGGGCATTGAAGATGAAGACATGAAATACAACTGATGCTCCTGAAGATTGGAACTGAAAGGCAGGAACTATTCCTACTTTTTCCATATCTCAATGGTCTCTCCCATTTCTGTCTCTCTACTTATTCATCTTGAACATGGCTTGATATACACCAGACCCTCTCAGTTACAGGATTCATCACCAACTGGCATCTTTTCCTGAGGACGCGGTTCCTTTTGAATTAGGTGTCTACCCTTGATCCCATCAGTGTCACGCATAAGTAAAGAACAACAGCCCAGCATTAGAACTCTGCTCAGGTCGCTATGGGCTGGACAGTTTAAGCAGAAAGAGGAACTCTGGGGCAGCAGGCAAGATGACAAATAACTAGCATCTTAGGTTACAGTTCCCTAGAAGCAGACCCTGAGACAGGGATTCGAGTACAGTTGATTTAGTGAGTGTCTCAGGAGAAGAAAGAGTGAGGCAGATTTGTGAGGGTAAGGCACCGGTTCTCAAACTTCGCTGTGGATTAGCAACACCTGGAAGGCTTGTTTTAACACAGGATTTTTGAGCTCCACTCTCAGAGTTTCTGATTTGGTAGATCTGGGATGGGGCCTGACAATCTGCATTTATGCCAAGTTCCCTGGTGATGCTAATGATGCCGAGCCAGGGAGAATTGTGGTCTCTGCTAAAATGAGGTTCAGTTTGATCCCACTGGGAGCTCTGGAGTGTGAATTCCACCCTTGAGTTAATCCCAGTGACAGCCAAGGGGACCTGCTTTTTATATTCCCTCGTCAGTCAGTCTTTGGCTTTGAGTTGCTCCCTTCCCTGACCCTGGGGTGGTGATGGGGGTGGTTTGCATAAACTCCTAGGAGAGGTGGCTTCCCTATGGCTGAAGGCAATTTTTCAGAGTATTTCTGAGCTGTTATCAGCCAACACTCACAATGGCTGGTGGATAGATGCACCTGCTTAATGAATGCAATCTGAGAGGGCAGTGTAGGCTTACATGAAATGTCAATATCTGTTAGAAGTTTTTTTTTTTTCACTGAAATGGAGGCTCTGATGCTTCTGTTCTGTTCTGACCTTCTGTGGCTACTGTAGGGGAAGAGAAGGCCATCTTGGAAGCTATGAGTAATGGTTCTATTGATAGAGAACTGCAATTAGCAATCATATTACCATTACTTACTATGTACATTCTTGGATTTTTCTTGCCTTGACCAATTTGTGTAGGTGTACTCATCTACTGTTTCAAATGCTATACTCTCTTTCAGAAAGATTTCCTGAACTCTTAAGTCCTGATTACAAGTATTCTCTCTTTCAGCATCTTGTAAAGTACCTGTGAAAAAAGCCACTGTGGTGTACCAAGGAGAGAGAGTAAAGATTCAGGAAAAATTTAAGAATGGAATGCTTCATGGTGATAAAGTTTCTTTCTTCTGCAAAAATAAGGAAAAGAAGTGTAGCTATACAGAAGATGCTCAGTGTATAGATGGCACTATCGAAGTCCCCAAATGCTTCAAGGGTAAGTCTACACTGGAACGTTTAGCTAGGACTCCCACTTGCCCGTCATCATAATCAGAGCCTTTGTTATATAATGATTGTCAAAAACCAGATGAGGCCAGGCGCTGTGGGTCATGCCTGTAATCCCAGCACTTTGGGATCCAAGGCGGGTGGATCACCTGAGGTCAGGAGTTTGAGAGCAGCCTGGCCAAAATGGTGAAACCCCGTCTCTACTAAAAATACAAAAATTAGTTGGTGTGGTGCCGGGCACCTGTAATCCCAGCTATTCGGGAAGCTGAGGCAGGAGAATCGCTTGAACCTGGGAGGCGGAGGTTGCAGTGAGCCGAGATCACGCCATTGCACTCCAGCCTGGGCAAGAGAGCAAAACTCCATCTCAAAACAAAAACAAAAACAAACAAAAAAACAGATGAATTTGGCCACTGGGTTTCTAAAAAGAGGGCTGAGAGGGAGAAACAATGACATGAAGCAGTGAGCTGCAGATGGTGTCCCCACTTGCATTTTCCTTTCCAATTCTTTTTTTTTTTTGAGACAAGTTCTCACTGTCACCCAGGCTGAAGCACAGTGGTGTGATCACATCTCATTGCAGCCTCAACTTTCTGGGCTCAAGTGACTCTTTCATCTCAGCCTTCTGAGTAGCTGAGATTACAGGCACACACCACCATGTCCAGCTGTTTTTTATATTTTTATTAGAGAAAGGATTATGCCATGTTGCCAAGGCTGGTTTTGAACCCTTAGGCTCAAGCAATCCACCTATCTCAGTCTCCCAAAGTGCCAGGATTACAGGCGTGAGCTGCGTGCCCAGCCTCTTTTCTAATTCTTTTCTGTAAAACTCAGGGTTGTGGTTTTATTCAATGAATGCTGAGGTGAATGATGCCATCTTGTATAATTCCAAGTTGAGCTTGAATAATAATGAACAATATTGAATAATAAAATATCTACTTCATCTTGGTCCCACATTATAGAGAACTCACCCCAAGTTACAAAATAACTCATGGCAATGATAATTGGTCTAAAGATCTAACATTTCCCCTTTCTCCAGCAATTCCTAGAGTTTGAAAATTATCCATTAGAGCAAAGTATCCATTAGAGCAAAATATTTTAAGGAAGATGATACCAGGTTTGTGTGAGATAAAGAAGTGCGTAATGGCCAGCATTTAGAGCTACTAACCTTTTAAGGTTTCAGATTTAGGATTTAAATGTCTCTGATGCCAGGAAGTAAGAACCAGCCAGAGGCTGAAGCTGTCGTTGGCTCTAGGTTTAGAAATCTTCCAAAAACATTGACAATCTTGTTTTAGCAGCTGGGAGAGGACAGTAGGGAGCAGACAAAGCTAAGAAGAGAGGAGTCTGAGAAGTGTCCAGCTAGTGGGAGAGAAGGGAATGATAACTGATTAAAAATACTCACCTCACGGGGTTGGTTTGATTATTAGAAATATGCATGACACGGAGGAACATAATTTTAATTGCAAATAGTTACAAATGCACTGAATAAATTGCCATTGTTCAAAAGACAGCAGAGCCCTAGTGAGATGTTAAATACAAAACATGAAAAAATACAATAAGCTTAAATAAAAATCAGTAGAAAAAATGTGAGAAAAGAATAATTGAAAAAAGTCTTAGCTTTGTTGATATATTTCTTCAGGATCTTCTCCCTTACGGTCTTTAGACAGATGCAGTACTATAAAGGGCCGATACTGTTTTTTCCCCTTTAATCTTGACTGTTATAGAACAGTCTTCACTGCATATAGAACCTTTAATTTTATCTCTTGAAAATGAGGGTCTTGGCCGGGCACAGTGGCTCATGCCTGTAATCCCAGCACTTTGGAAGGCTGAGGTGGGGGGATCACTTGAGGTCAGGAGGCCAGCCTGGCCAACATGGTGAAACCCGCTCTCTACTAAAAATACAAAGATTAGCCGGGCATGGTGGCACGTGCCTGTAGTCCCAGCTACTCGGGAGGCTGAGACAGGAGAATCACTTGAACCTGGGAGGCAGAGGTTGCAGTGAGCTGAGATTGTGCCACTCTGCTCCAACCTGGGCGACAGGGCGAGACTCTATCTTAAAAAAAGAAAAAAGAAAAAGAAAAAGAAAAAGAAAATGAGGGTCTTATCATTTCCCTAATGTTTTCTCCCATCACTTAAACCTCACACTAAATGATTTCATTCACATAATCACATGTATTCTATATACTTGTAAAATGTATTTGGTTTGGCTTAGCTGTTTACCACATTTAAGAAATGATTGTTTCTCTTAGAATGTTTATCTTTTTCTCACCCAACAGAACACAGTTCTCTGGCTTTTTGGAAAACTGATGCATCCGATGTAAAGCCATGCTAAAGTGGTTTTCAGATTCCACATAAAATGTCACATTTGTTTCTTGTTCATCCAAGGAACCTAATTGAGATTTAAAAATAAAGCTACTGAATTTATTGCCTCAGCCATTGCAGTGTTACTTTTCATGGTAGCTTACTTTTAGTTATGTCATCTGGTTAAGAAATGCAAATATTTGGAATGTCATCATTTGGCTGTGAAATTGACAGTATAAACAATTGTCTGGGTATCCCACTTTTCCTGTGTGTAACCCTGATCTCGGCTGGGCGCGGTGGCTCACGCCTGTAATCCCAGCACTTTGGGAGGCAGAGGCAGGTGGATCACCTGAGGTCAGGAGTTTGAGACCAGCCTGGGCAACATGGTGAAACCCCGTCTCTACTAAATATACAAAAATTAGTTGGGTGTGGTGATGTGGGCCTGTAATCCCAGCTACTCGGGAGACTGAGGCAAGAAAATTGCTTGAATCTGGGAGGTGGAGGTTTCAGTGAGCTGAGATGGTGCCACCGCATTCCAGCCTGGGCGATAGAGTGAGACTCCATCTCAATAAATAAATAAACAAACAAACAAACAAACAAACAAATAAATAAATCCTACTCTCAAGCACTTTCACGTAAAACACCTGCAGTACAATATTTTTCATAGAATGGGCCACAGACCCCCTCCTTCTGTTACTATTACCTATCTGCTTATTTCAAAGAACAAGTGTTGTGCCCCAGAATTGTTAAGAATGGCCCAGAATTCTGCATTTATGACAAAGTTTCCAGATAGTTCTCGTGCATCCTCAAGTTTGAGAAGCATTGGCATACAGAAGCAAGCACGGACTTCCAGGTCAATAAGAGTGAATTTGCATACTTGATGCTGGGTTTACATAGTGCCAAAAAATGTTTTCTGCATCCACTACAATTCCATTACCCATCATTGACGTTGTTCCTTTGCATATATTCAACTCCCTTGTCCTTCTATCCTTCGGTAGTGTTTGCTGGCCAAACTCATCCCCGCTACCATCTGCCTTCCTTATGCCTGCACCTGAGGAACTGAATGTGGCTTGAAAAAAAAGAGAAACTCACAACCATGCCAATAGGTCTCATTTTAAATTCATAAACACAAACTTTACATGGGCCTCCAGCTCTGCCCGACAATCCTATTATATTTCTCTAGTTTGTTCACTCCCTTACTCTCTAAAGTGGCTATTTCTCTTCTCAACCTTTCTCAAGCCACCTTCCTTCTCCTCACCCTTAGCTGATAACTTGGCTCCTTATTTCACTGAGAAAATAGAAAAGATCTTTTTTTTTTTTTTTATCTTTCCACTCCCAAGTCCATCATTCTACCAGTATTGGCAACCACGGAATCTGCCTTCTGTCAGGTTACAATGAATGGATGAACACCTAAGGACAAACTCTCTCTTTATGTGCTAGGTCCCGTTTTCTCTCTCCTACTTAAGGATTTTACTCCTCTAATTAATGCTTATCCATGTTTATTTTTTCCTTTCTATCAGAACACTTCAATCAGCATACAGATATACAGTAATATCACCCATTAAAAAAAGAAGCCCTGTTACTTCACGTGTTTCTTCCAGCTACTGCTCCAACTCTTTATTCCCTGTTTTTACAAAAGTCCTGGAGTTATTTCCCTTTGCCATCTGCACTATGTACTACCCATCACTTCTCCACAATCTGCATTCTCCATAGCATTTCCCCACCCATGCCTCTTTCTCAGAACTTAACCCAATTCCATGTGATGTGGACTGGATCTTTTCTCCAAGATGCTTCTCTGCTCCTCCTCCTTTTACAGAAACCAGAGTGGCTCCCCTCCCTTCTAGGCTTTCATTCAAAAGCTCCAAATTCCCTTTACTTAACCTTAACAACCAATTTTATGGCTGGGTGCTGTGGCTCACACCTGCAATCCCAGCACTTTAGGAGGCCAAGGCAAGTGGATCATCTGAGGTCAGGAGGTCGAGACCAGCCTGGCCAACATGGTGAAACCCCGTCTCTAGAATAATACAAAAAATTAGCTGGGCATGGTGGCGGGTGCCTGTAGCCCCAGCTACTTGGGTGGCTGAGGCAGGAGAATCACTTGAACCTGGGAGGTGGAGGTTGCAGTGAGTCGAGATGGCGCCATTGCACTCCAGCCTGGGCGACAAGAGTGAAACTCTGTCTCAAAACAAACAAACAAACAACAACAACAACAACAACAAAAGTTTACTTTTTCTTCCTCAACTCATTCCTTCAGACTCTGTGTGTGTGTGTGTGTGTGTGTGTGTGTGTTGTGTGTGTGTGTGTGTGTGTGTGTTGAAAGTGGAGTTTGAGAGGTTGTGGTATTTCCCCTTTCTAAACCAAAAGCCCTATTTAGGGATTTTTGCCAAACAAAAAACCATCTGCTCTGGTTTCCTCGTCTCAAAGCACAAAGCTTTAGAACCATTGTTTTCTTTAATTTGTTGCCTGTCACTTTAAAAATGGACCTCTCTTATCCTACCTAACAGCTCTAGACATGGAAAGAGGGCAGTAAGCATTTAGAATGTCTTCTCCTGCCCACACATGATCACTGCATTGGCTCTGAAAAAGGGGAGAGAATATTTTTGTATTATCCCACCTTTTGTTGCAAATGCTTCATAATTCATTTTATTGTTTTTAAATTTAAAACATATGTTATAAATAATAAGCAAATTCAGTAAAGTTCCAGAATATGAAATTAACATACAAAAATCAGTAGCATTTCTATACACTAATAGCAAACCATCTGAAAAAGAAATTAAGAAAACAATTCCATCCACATAGCTACAAAAAATATATATATACTTACAAAAAAATTTAGCCAAGGAGGCAAAAGACTTGTATGCTGAAAAATATAAAATATTCATGAAAGGAATTAAAAAAGACACAAATAAATGGAATAATATTCATGTTCATAGATTGGAAGAATTAATATTGTTAAAATGTCCATGTTACCCAAAGTGATCTGCAGATTCAGTGCAATCCCTATCAAAATTCCAATGACATTTTTCACAGAAATAGAAAAAACAATTTGTATGAAACTACAAAGGCCCCTGAATAGCCAAAGGGATCTTGAATGAAAAGAACAAAGCTAGAGGCATCACATTATCTAACTTCAAAATATACTACAAAGCTATAGTAATCAAATCAGCTGGTACAAATACAGACACATAGACCAATGTAAGAGAATAGGCAGTTCAAAAATAAATTCACACATTTATAGTCGATCGATTTTCTACAGAAGTGTCAGGGGTTGGCCAGGGCTGCAGTCTTATATGAAGGGTCAAGTGGAGGAGGATTTGCTTCTAAGCTTGCTCAGTGGTTGTTGGCATGATTCAATTCCCTTTGGGCTATTGGAAGAGAGCCTCAATTTTTTACTGTTTACCTGTGACTTCCCTCAGTTCATTGCCCTTCAGTCCTTAAAGGAAAATTGGATGGCACAGTATAGTACCCATGACAATACACTCTTTTTTTTTTTTTTTTTTTTTGCTTGATCCACTGCTTTGTATGCTTTCTGAGAATAGCTCCTCCAGGATTCTGATAGACCTCTTTTCTTGGGTGAAACTCAGTAGAGTAAGGTTAGTGAGATAAACTACAACACCTGATGCTGCAGTTGGCCTTCGAACTGCAACTGATACTCATCTTCTTCCTCCACCATCATCCATTTCGTATTCTCCTCACCCTTGGCTGGCTCTTCTGTTGGTCTCAGTGGCTCTTCTGGTGGTGTGACAAAGACCTTCATCCTTGAGGGGTCTGAAAGGCCTCTATGCCTTTCTGATGTTTCTATGATTTTTATAATCAAAATTGTATCAAGGAGTACTGAGGAGGCAGCAGCCCTATTTGCTCCTGATGATCAGGGTCAATGACCCTTTCTAAGATGGTGAGATCTTTGCTTGCTGGTTGCTTGGCAAAAGGAGCCCAAAGTTGCCAGGCACCATCTGTAGTTTATAGTTCAATAGGACTTGCTGTGCCCCTAGTGGAAGTGTTTCCCTTTTGGAAACCAGGCCTTTTAAACTATTTATAGAGTTCAGATGTGGAACAAAAGCATAAGTGTCCCCAAGTGAGTCACTGCAACCATATGTGCACTAGGAGAACCCCAAGCCCAGTAATGATGACTCTTGCAGATCTCTTTTTTTTTTTTTTTTAGACAGAGTCTCGCTCAGTCTGCCCAGGCTGGAGTGCAGTGGTGCAATCTTGGCTCACTGCAAGCTCCATCTCCCGGGTTCACGCCATTCTCCTGCCTCAGCCTCTCCAAGTAGCTGGGACTACAGGCGCCCGCCACCACGCCCGGCTAATTTTTTGTATTTTTAGTAGAGACGGGGTTTCACCATGGTCTTGATCTCCTGACCTCTTGATCGCAGACCTCTTAAGGTATCACTTTGGCAGTCTTAAGTAGGATCCAAGAGAATTCCCTGGATTACCAGGCAAAGACTCTTGCTATCCTCTCTTACTTTCACCCAGACAGAGTCTCTCTTTCCATGCTGAACTGCTTGGAGCTGGGTAACACAAGCAGCCTTGTGGCCTCAACAACCGGGACTGTACTAGGTCAGACCTGAAGCCAGCACAGCACTGGGTCTTGCCTGGCTACCGTCTGTTGTTCACTCAAGGCCTAAGGGCTCTTTAGTCAACAGGTGGCGAATCCAGCCAGGCTTCTGTCCCTCCCTTCAGGGTGGTGAGCTCTCCCTAAGCCCAGGGCAGGTCCAGAAATGCTGTCCGGGCAGGGCCTGGAGTTGGGAACATTAGGAATCTACCTGGTGGTCTTTCCACTGCACCTGAGCTGGCACCTAAACAGCAAGACAAAGTCTTTCCTACTCTTCCATCTCCTTTCCTCAAGGAGAAGGAGTCTCTCCCCCTGGTTACCACCATCCCAGGCCTGCAGTGATTACTGCCTGGCTACCAGCTATGTTCACTCAAGGCCCAAGAGCTCTTCAGTCAGCTTGTGGTAAAGGCTGCCAAGCTTGAGTCTCTTCCTTCAGGGCAGTGTGCTCCCCTCTGGCTTAGGGCAAGTCCAGAAATGTCACCCAGGGGCCAAGGCCTGGAATCAGGGACCCCAGGATCCTGCTTGGTGCTCTATCCCACTATGGCCGACTTGGTACCCAAGCTGCAAGACAAGGCCCCTTTACTCTTTCCTCTCCTTTCCTCAAGTAGAAGGAGTCTCTCCCTGTGACCACCACAGCTGGAAATGTGCTGGGTCACACCTGAAGTCGGCATGGCGCGGGATCTCACTTAAGTCTTGTGGTGAGTACTGCCTGGCAACTGGTGGTGTTAATTCAAGTCCGAGGACTCTTGGATCATCCGGTAATGAATCCTGCCGGAACTGGCACTTCTTTTTAAGGCAGTGGCTAGAGTGTGTCAAGAAATGTTGTCCAGCAGATAGGGCCTGGAATGGGGGCCTCAGGATTCAGCCTGGTGCCCTATTCTGCTGTGGCTGAGCTGGAATGCAAGTTGCAAGACAAAGTTCTCTTTACCCTCCCCTCTCCTCTCCTCAGGCAGAAGGAAGTAGTCTCTCCCGGAGCTGCAAGCTGTGCTGCCTAAGGTTGTGGGAGGGGTAACACAAGCACACCCTTGTCCACCCCAGCTGGTGTCTCACAGGTTGTGTATACACAAAGATCACTGGCTCCAAGCAAAGCACAGCACTAGGACTTGCCTAGGAATTTCAGTCCTTGTGGCCTAGACCACCTTTCAAGTTTATTTAGGACCCCAGAGCACTTTACCCCATTGTTGTGGGGCTAGTTGGAACTCAAGTTCTGTCTGGCTGCTGGGATGGATGATTCTTTTCTGGCTAGGGCTGGTCTAAATGTTTCCCTCGTGGTTACCAGGTGAATTCTGCCCTGTGTGGCTTTCTGCCGTGACAGACAGCACTGAATTCCAATGCAAAGTCCCACAAACACTTCACACTCCCTCCCCAAAGCACACAGATTCTCCCTCTGCACCACATGGCCACTGCTGGGGATGAGCGAGGGGTGGTGTCGACAACTCGAGATTGTCTTTCCCAGCCTCTTCAATGCCCCTTTCCTTGATATAATTTTAAAGCCAGGTACAGGGATTTTTGGTTATGATGGTGCTTTTTTGCATGGATGGTTGTTCTATTTGGTGTTCCTGTGAGGGGGATGATCACTGGAGGTCTCTATTTGGCCATCTTGCTCCACCCCTATCTTTGAGCACTTCTTTTTTTTTTTTTTTTTTGAGGCGGAGTCTCACTCTGTAGCCAGGCTGGAGTGCAGTGGCACGATCTCGGTTCACTGCAGCCTCCGCCTCCCGGGTTCAAGCAATTCTCCTGCCTCAGCCTCCCAAGTAGCTGGGACAAGAGGTGTGCATGCTTTTGGTTAAAGCACAATACTCCAAGCTTGTCATAATTTGTAAACCTCAGCTTTCTAAACCTCAGCCATTTCCCCAATGAACTGAAGATAACGGTGTTTAGAAATGAAGGTCTGGGCCAGGTGCGGTGGCTCACGCCTGTAATCCTAGCACTTTGGGAGGCCGAGGCAGGTTGATCACGAGGTCAGAAGATCGAGACCATCCTGGCTAACACAGTGAAACCCCGTCTCTACTAAAAATACAAAAAATTAGCCAGGCGTGGTGGCAGGCGCCTGTAGTCCCAGCTACTCGGGAGGCTGAGGCAGAAGAAAGGTGTGAACCCGGGAGGTGGAGCTTGCAGTGAGCTGAGATCGCGCCACTGCACTCCAGCCTGGGTGACAGAGTGAGACTCCGTCGTCTCAAAAAAAAAAAAAAAGAAAAAGAAACAAGGTCTGCATTGTGTCTGGGTGTAGTGCTCATTGATACTGAGGCATCACTGCTTCTGGGTCCTCTTCAACAGACAGAGCTAGGAAATATATACACATATTTATGTACACATACACTACTCATATACACAATAATTAGGTCTGCATTTTGATAGCACCAGATAGTCAGCATGCCTAACTTTGACACCTCAGCACTTCTGTTTGAAACCCTTAGCACCTTTCCAACACTGCTCCCTTCCCCAGCCTATTCTACAAAGAAGCTCCTGGGATATGGCAAGTTTGTTGAAGGTTGTGTTTTGTGCCATTTTGTTCACTGGAAGGCATTTTAGGCTGCTGGATAGGTTTGGATCCCTGAAAAATCATCAGAGCAGACTTTAGAGCTTAGACGATAGTCCTGATTCCTCTCATTTAACGGTATTTTCACAGAAATAAAAATCTGCGATTTTTGTAATTGGAAGAGACAATTTGGATTTGAGGAGTACATCGGTAGAAACTGCCCAATTGCAGCCCCTCTATTTAGTGATTATGTGGTCCATTTTGTGCCGTAAGTAGATTCCCTTTTTCAAGCGTTTTTCTTCTTAAATGCTTTGATCACCAGGTTGCCTGTCATCACAGTTCTGCTGTACCCTCCCTAGCCATAGTTTGCAGTGATCTCCCCCTGCTGTAGATGGTACAGGAAGTACTGGCCACCACAGGTAGCCTAGTGAAGAAAGAACTACAACAATAAGGAGCTGGTTATCATCCTCCATTTTTTTTTTTTTTTTTTTTGAGACGCAGTCTTGCTCTGTCGCCCAGGCTGGAATGCAGTGGCGCGATCTCGGCTCACTGCAAGCTCCACCTCCTGGGTTCACGCCATTCTCCTGCCTCAGCCTCCCGAGTACCTGGGACTACAGGCGCCCGCCACCACGCCCGGCTAATTTTTTGTATTTTTAGTAGAGACAGGGTTTCACCGTGTTAGCCAGGATGGTCTTGATCTCCTGACCTTGTGATCCGCCCACCTCAGCCTCCCAAAGTGCTGAGATTACAGGCGTGAGCCACTGTGCCCGGCCCATCCTCTATTTTTGCACAGTTGAACTGAATCTTCCCAAAGTAATATTACTCACCTAGCAAACATAGACTAAATAAACTCTATAAACTATATAACTATAACTCTACAAATGCATATAACTATATAACTATGCACTCTATAAATGCATATGGCTAGGGAGGTCTTCTTCCAAGACAAGTAGGTTCCTGAAGGTGCTTCTCAATGATCATCTTTTTTCTCTCGGTTTATGGCAGGATGGTGTTCTAAATGCAAAGGAATCAATGTTTTCACTTATCTCTTATGCTATATTTCTGCAGCAAGTTTATAACATAATTCTCTCATTTCTAATACATGGACCAATCTTTCAATATATAGGGTCTCTTTCCTGTGCCCCAAACTTAATAATAAGTACTATTCCTCAGTGACATTTCCTATTAGCCTGAGGCTCATTCCCTGCTTTAATCTCTCAATAAAAGATTAAAAAGATAAAAGAAAGAAAGAAAAGGAAAGAAAACAGCTTGACCCATGTGCCTGTGTGTGCCAGTATGCCTGTGTGTGGGTGAGAGAGTGTGTATGTGGTTGCTGTGCAAATGTGTGAGCATATTTGTCCCTTTTGTGTGAGTGTGAGTATATACGTGGTATGTGTGGCATGCATGTGGATTTGTGTATGTGGTTTGAATGTGTGTGCTTTGTGTATGTGCCCATGCGTATGCATGTGAGTGTGTGTGTGTGTGTGTCTGCGCATGCATGTGCACATGATAATTAGTTCTTTGTGTGCTATTGCTGCCTCCTAGTGGCATCTATTCCTTTCCAAAGTGCTGGCAAAACAGTTGGGAAAGAAAAGAAGCCCTCATATTGAAGTCTCCTGTGTCAGGCACTGGGTACATTTTTCTATATATCTCACTTCTGTTAATTCAGTCTCCACAGTCATCCCATAAGGAAAATAAATAAACTGAAGCTCAGGAAGATTGTGTAACTTAGTTTACCCAGTTCACAAAGCTAATAAGTGACAGAACCAGATATCCAAACTTCAGAATGATGTCTTTCATACCATGTTTATACTGCTAGTTAAGCTACGTTTTTTCCCAGTGGCTTCCTGGAAATATTTGCATTCT
Source organism: Hylobates moloch (assembly GCF_009828535.3). NCBI lineage: Eukaryota > Metazoa > Chordata > Mammalia > Primates > Hylobatidae > Hylobates > Hylobates moloch. Next base: position 10,698,357 of record NW_026652290.1, on the reverse strand, counting down.
AAAGTTGGCGTTTTACAGCCTACTCCTGAAACAAGTTGGTAGAAAAGATTGTTGTATATGCAAGGCTAGGAAGTACCCTAGGTTGCTAGTTTTTATGGATACTGGCTAGGGCATTATGGCAATATGTATATCACTGAAGGGAAGGGAGAAAGAGTAGCCAGTTTATCTCTGTTAATATCCTATAGCATGAATTGCCCCAAGAGGCTAAGATAGAATAAGCAGCAGAAGGAGGAATGAAATGGTGAATATTGCTTAGTTCTAGCATAAGGAAGAACTCCAAAGTCACTGTGTTAAAGGCAGTGACTCTTAATAGTGAAGAAAAGAAAATATGCCTCGTCATTCTTAGTTTCTGCAATCTTTATACTGTATTTATTTATTTATTTAACTAAAAAAATAGAGACAGGGTCTCGCTATGTTGCCTAGGCTGGTCTGAAACTCCTGAGCTCAAGTAATCTGCCTGCCTCAGCCTCCCACCGTGTTGGGATTACAGACGTGAGTTGCTGCGCCCGGCCTATAATGCATTCATTTGTGGTATAATCTGTACTCCTGTGGTCTGTAAATGGAAAGTTCTGCATTACTTACCATTCAATTTAAGGAATTTACCAGGTACAGGATTGTTTTCATATTTGTCTCTAATGTGTTTATATAATTACAATTATTGGTATTTACAAATTGTTTTCCATCTGGATAGCTAAAAGTCATTTACATTTTTCACTCTAATGATACAGAGTATCTTAATAATGCAAAATGTTGAATCATGGAAATTTGACTGCTTTGAATGTTAGCTTATGCATATTGCTAATTTTGAAACAATAAAAATATGGAAGATACTTATATCTGTCTAATATATCTATATAACTATATAAAAAATTCCACGAAAATAAAGGACAAAAGAGATACTTTGCAGAAGAATAACAGACTAATAGAGATATTTAAATATTTCAACTTCTGTAATAGTGAAAAATGCAAAGTAAAAAGAGATGCTTTTTTTTAACATACAATTAGCATAGATCTAAAAAACCATTAATGTGAGACAGTCATTCGCACAGACCACTGAGTGAAGTTGCAAATTTGCAAAATACTTCGAGTGAGCGATTTGGCAGTACTGATCAAAAGCCTTAATGCTTTTATAATGCCCATAAGAATATCTTTTATGGAGAGAGCTAAAATTTCAACCAAGATGTATATATTCAAAGGCATTTATTGCAACATTATTTATAAGGGCAAAAATTGGTAACCACAGGAGAGTAATTAAGAAAATTGTCATATCCACATGATGATATAATAAGTAGATATTAAAAATGATAATATAGATATAAAAATTTGAGTAAATATATACAAATGTTAATAGTAGTTATTACTTAATGGCAGGATTACACATAATGTTTTTCTCCTTTAAACTTTCCAGTATTTTTCAATTTCCTTATAAGGGAAATGAAACTTTGAAACCATGAAAACTTTTTATTTTTATTTTTTAATTTTACTTATTTATCTTTTTGAGACAGAATTTCGCCCTTGTTGCCCAGGCTGGAGTACGATGGTATGATCTCGGCTCAATTCAACCTCCACCTCCCAGTTTCAAGCGATTCTCCTGCCTCACCCTCCTGCATAGCTGGATTACAGGCATGTGCCACCATGCCCAGCGAATTTTGTATTTTTAGTAGAGACGGGGTTTCTCCATGTTGGTCAGGCTGGTCTCGAACTCCCGACCTTGGGTCATCCACTTGCTTCGGCCTCCCAAAATGTTTGGATTACAGGCATAAAAAAGCTATTTAATACACGTTTTACTTTTTCTCCTCTTTCTTTACATCACTCTTTTCCTTATCTTTATCTTTCCCCTTGTCAGCTTTTCTATCTTTTTGCTCTCTTTTTTCTCCTGCCCTTCTTTCTTGTCTCCATCCTGGTTGGCAATCTTGTTGCTGATGAGGTTGTGCAGGGTGACTACAGAATGGATCAGTGAGGCCAAGTACACTACCACCATCTGGTCGTTGGTCCTCAGGTAAAAGGCTTTAACAGGCTCCTGCAGGCTGATGTCTGGCAGCAGGTTGAAGACGTCCTGCAGCTCGTAGATGATCTGGTGGTTGATGGGCAGCTTGCCTGTGGCTACTTTTTCCAGGTAGCTCCTGATATCCAGAAGCTTGGAGTTCAGTCCCTTCAAACCACGGACCTGGTTTGTGATCTGCTGGGACAGAGTGCCCACTGTTGTGTCTTTGATGTCTCGTAACAAGTGTTTAACTTCAACTTCCTCAGCTTACTCTGCTCCAATTTCACTGGTCACGTGTTCAAATGTTTTCAAGGTTGGAGTTCCATCATCATGGACTTCTTCCACTGAAATGTACGCTTCTGTAGGCAGCCCTAGGTCCTTTGGATTCACATCAATAATGATCAATACTGAGTTACGATAGTATCTTTTCATGAGTTCATTGATGGTAATGTCATTCTTGTGTATATTCGGGCCTGTGTGGTACCAGCCAACTATTCCTTCTCTGGCATTGACTTTCTTAAATATTCCACACATGTTTTCCAAATAATTGTGGTCTAAAAACCACATAGAATTGTCTTTGTCATCTTCATCAAAAGGAACTGCAAAACTGTTCGATACATCAATTGCTTTCTTTTGCCATGACCCCCAAAACACACCAACAATGCGCTTCTGGTTTCCAACCTTGCCGATTCGGTTGAAATGATCCACCACGCTACGCTGAGCAGCACCGGGGGTGGCCCACCACCTTCTGTACTGCCAGCTCTGGTACTGAGACACACCTCGCCCAGGCCTGGCTCCCTGCGACCTGCAAACACTGGCAGTGGTAGCGATTTCCCTGGGACTCCATCAGGCCCGGCTCTGGCTCTTCTTCCCTCAGGTTTACATTTGACTTTGCAAAACAAAAACCCAAATAACAGTGGCTTAAACAAACAAAGGTAATCTCTAGGTCTCCTACTATAGTTACTTTAATTTTATGGAGCAAGAGTTTAAATTATACAGATTGGCCGGGCACGGTAGCTCACGCCTGTAATCCCAGCACTTTGGGAGGCCAAGGCGGGCGGATCACCTGAGGTCGGGAGTTCGAGACCAGCCCGGCCAACATGGAGAAACCCTGTCTCTACTAAAAACACAAAAAATTAGTCAGGTGTGGTGGCACATGCCTGTAATTCCAGCTACTGGGGAGGCTGAGGTAGGAGAATCGCTTGAAGCTGGGAGGTGGAGTTTGCAGTAAGCATGCCATTGCACACCAGCCTGGGCAACAAGAGCAAAACTCTGTCTCAAAAAAAAAAAAAAAAAAAAAAAAAAAAAAAAAAAAAAAAATATATATATATATATATATATGTATACAGATCATCAGATTTAATCCTTCAAGATGCAGGTTAGTTCAAATTACAGATGAATAATTATTATCTTTCTAATTAATAAAAGCTCACATTTTCCTATTGATTTTTTTTGTAGAGAATAATTGAATTCACATTGTTCAATGTCATCTAGACTAATTCTTAAGTTTATATTTTGAAAATAAGCAGATCTCTTTCAACATGGGAAGTATAGCACAATTATCTTCCCACAGAGGAAAGAAAAACAATTTTTTTAGGGTCCTCTTTATACTACCATTATCAACAATGTCACCATTTGATTTTTAAAAATTGAGATAAGATGTCATTTGTTTTTGAAACAAACCTACTTTCATTTAAGTCATTTGTAGCTGTTAGGAAACAATATTTTCAATAGAAATAATGTTTCAACATCACTCTCTTTTTATCAAAGGTAAAACAAGGTTCTGTATATATTTCCTATACTGACTTTATAATCACAGCACAGTGTTTTCTTTATTTCCTCTCTATCCCAAAACATGATTTATATACCTTTTTTTTTGAGACGGAGTCTAATTTTTTGTTTGTATTTTTAGTAGAGACGGGGTTTCACCGTGTTTGCCAGGAGGGTCTCGATCTCCTGACCTCATGATCCGCCCGCCTCGGCCTCCCAAAGTGCTGGGATTACAGGTGTGAGCCACTACACCTGGCCGACTAGAGAATATTTATCTGGCTTCATCCTTGAGGTTCCTGAATAGGCTCTGAGTTCAGCAATTTCTTCCCAAATATTTGTAGAGGTCCCCAGGGTGAGTCACATAGGTGCTCTGTATATGATGGAACTACCCTATCATAGTGCTCTGTCTCTGACTGAGCTACTTGGGAGGCTGAGGTGGGAGGATTGCTTGAGCTCAGGAGTTGGAGGCTGTAGTGAGCTATGATCAAGCCACTGCACTCCAGCCTAGGTGACAGAGCCAGGCTCTGCCTCTAAAAAAAGAAAAAAGAAAATTCTCAAAGGAAGCTCTTCATACTGTAAGATTAGGAATCACTCTCTTATACAAAGAGGAAGATGCTACATGAAGGGCAACTCATGGCCAATACTTTGCTTCATGCATCATCACTTTCCCCTTCAATTTTGCATATTGCCCTTGAACCAGATCTCTTTAGGATGACTTACTTTTTCTTTTTTTTTTTTGAGATAGAGTCTCGCTCTGTTACCCAGGCTAGAGTGCAGTGGCATAATCTTGGCTCACTGCAACCTCCGCCTCCTGGGTTCAAGCGATTCTCCTGCCTCAGCCTCCTGAGTAGCTGGGACCACGGGCGTCCACCACCACGCCTGCTAATTTTTGTATTTTCAGTAGAGACGGGGTTTCACCATATTGGCCAGGCTGGTCTTGAACTCCTGACCTCATGATCCACCTGCCTCAGCCTCCCAAAGTGCTGGGATTACAGGCATGAGCCACCGTGCTCAGCCAGGATGACTTACTTCCTAGGAGGTTCCTTGGTTCTCAGGTAAGGAGTTTCCAAGTGAAACTTGCCTACCAGTCATCTAAACATGACATGTAGGCTTGAGTTCTAAGGTGAACACAGCTCAGGCTCAAGCTGGTATCCCTTTCATGTTATATACGCATAACATAAATAATAAAACTATATGCATATCTTATTTTTATTTGCATGTGTGTGTATATATGGATGAAAAATATATAAATGAAAATGATATATATAAATGAAAAAAATGACAATCAGCTTGTTCTTAAAAGTAGGGAGATCTATTCACCTTATTTTCACCTAAGTAGAGGAAATATTTAAAGACATTTTTAATTTTCAGTTATATTTTTCTGCTATAGTTATTTCCTCTGAGATGAGCTTGAGCTTGTTACATTTTTCTTTGATTTATCTTCTATTTATTTATCTTCTATTTTTTTCATGTTCATTTAGACACCATTTGTCAAATTCATTTCATATTCTTTCAGCAATGCAGTTTATGATTCTAAAAATTGCATATATTTATTATGCACAACATTGTGAAATGACTAAATCAAACTAATTAACATAAGTGTTGCTTCACATACTTATAAATTTTGTGATGAGAACACTTAAGATGTACTCTTTTAGCAATTTTCAAGAACACAATACATTGTCATTTACTGTGTTCACCACGTTGTACAATAGATCTCTTAGACTTATTCCTCCCATCTAACTTAAATTTTGTTTCTTTGACCAATATCTTCGTCCTCCTGAGGCTGGAGTAGGGTAGTTTTTCTTTCTTTCTTTCTTTCTTTCTTTCTTTCTTTCTTTCTTTCTTCCTTCCTTCCTTCCTTCCTTCCTTCCTTCCTTCCTTCCTTCCTTCCTTCCTTCCCTCCCTCCCTCCCTCCCTCCCTCCCTCCCTCCCTCCCTCCCTCCCTCCTTTCTTTCTTTCTTTCTTTCTTTCTTTCTTTCTTTCTTTCTTTCTTTCTTTCTTTCTTTCTTTGACATAGTCTTCCTCTGTCGCCCAGGCTAGAGTGCAGTGCCACAATCTCGGCTTACTGCAACCTCTGCTTCCTGGGTTCAAGCAATTTTCCTGCTTCAGACTCCCGATAACTGGGATTACAGGCGTGTGCCACCACGCCTGGCTAACTTTTTGTATTTTTAGGAGAGACAGGGTTTCACCGTGTTAGCCCAGATGGTCTCGATCTCCTGACCGCCTGATCCGCCCGCCTTAGCCTCCCAAAGTACTGGGATTACAGACGTGAGCCACCGCGCCCGGCCAGTTTATCTATCTTGAATGTATTAACTGACTGGTTAAATTCCTGTAATTGCATGCTTGATTTTGCATCCTTGATTCTCAGTACTAATGATCTGGATTATAGATCATTCCCTAGTTATAAACATGTTCAAGTATGCTTTTGAAAACTAAACATTCTTAAAAGCATTCTGTACCCTTTATTTTCCTCAGCATGATTTGTCTTTGAGACAAGGAAGAGCTGTTGGTGTTTACTTCCAGTGGGATAGGTTTTAAAAAGAACTTTTAAAGAATTTGACTTGGGTTTTGATATATCAGAGAGTGAGGAAATTTTCACTTGAGACTCATTCAACTCTGATGTCTGTCCACATAACAGATCACCCCTTCTGTGAACATCCTCCAGCCGCCCCATTTTCTGTGCCCTTATTCTTTCGCCACGGCCCCTAAGGTGATCATAAGCGACTCTGCGCGGGATGCGGGAGGGCAGCAGCATTCAAACTGTGGTCGGGTTATCCCGGAAGCTTCGACTTGGGACCCGCCAAGGGGCCCGCAAGCTGGGGTGCGAGTCTGGCCGCTGCTAGGCCAGCAGGAGCGTTGCCATGGCAACGGGGCCAAGCGCACGCCAACGCCTGTGGGCGGAGAAATGCCCGCGCGGAAGTCTCCGCCCCCAGCCTGGGGCACCAGTGGTAGCCGCTGCCGGGAACGTCGCCATGGCAACCGCACCGCAGGCTAGAGGGGTGGAGTAGGGGGCGGGGAAATGCGAGCGCGAAAGTCCCTGCCCCAGGGCTGCTGGGGGGCGGCGACTCAGCGGCCCGCGAGGATTTGAAACCATTTGGCAGGGACGGCGGTGGCGGCGGCGTTGGCGGCAGCGGCCGAGCGGAAAGCTTGCGTGTGGTGGTGCCAGGTTCTCGTTTTTTCCGAATTTCCTTCCCCCGCCCCTCCCACCAGGTTCTTGAGTGGAATTTTGCGCCGGTGGCTGCCGCCCTGCACTTGCGGGCCCGTTCGGGAAGGGGCGTCGCCCTCAGGCCCTGGGCCTGTTCTCCGGGCCTGGGGGGCGCGCCCTCCAGGGGTCCCGGCGCTGCCCGCTGTGGTGTCCCCGGCAGGCAGAGCGCGATCCAGGCCGGGACGCTTGGGAAAGTTCTAAGTAAAGTTTGATCAGCCGGTTTGATCGGTCTGACGTGGTCCAGGAGTCTGACCCAAGGATTTGCGACTGGGAGAGGAAATCTGTGTCCTGGACAAGGTAGGAGCGCGGCCTGGGCCTGGGCCTCGGCGGGCGGAGGAGGGGTCTGCTAGGAACGGGACTGCTAGGAACGGCGCCGCTAGAGTTTTCAATTCCGTTCCAGAAAAGAGTCTCAGAACAATCAGCTGGATTTGCGGGGACAGAACCAGGGCGCTGGTTGGTTTGCAGAAAGTCATAGGCCGCTTGGAGAGGCCCTAGCCCAGCACCGCCGCATGTAGGATGCTACCCTGTGTTTCTGAGTTAATTATTTTTAAGTGTTCAAGAGAACGACATAAGTAAATGTGAACAGCTTTTCTGATCATTGCACGGCTATTTTTGTCTTTAATATTTTAAGATGAGTCAAAATAAGATAGAAAAGGCACATTAAAGTCCATGAGCCTCTCCACAGTGGTCAGGCTGCAGCTTAGTGGAATGCATGGTGTTAATAATTTGTGCAGTGTTCAGGCCCAGCTGTCACTGTCCCCTAAGAACCTAGGTCAGTGATTTCACCTCATTTAAGCCTCAGCATCTTCCTCTGTGAAATGACCATGGAAATGGTGCGGAAATGGTAGGGCCGGGCCAGAAAATAAACTGAGATTTGTTTCTAAAGCACACACTGAGCTACGGGTAGAGTCAGGGAAGGCTCCTGTCAAAACATCCACACGTGTAAGCCAGAGAAAACGTGCACCTGTAATCCTTTTTAATTTGTCGACATTTCCAGTTTTCTTTAATGACCCACAATATATTTAAAATATGATTTGATTGAACAAAATGGATTTTACACAACTTCCAAGAACGTTTGTTTTGTTTGGCAAGGAGTGTGATATGAATGAAGTGTATTCTTTGCTTGGCAGTTGTGACTCCTTTTTTTCCCAGACCTTTTAATACTTGTGGCTGGTTGTGTTTGCTCACTGTAGGGTAGGTAAGCCCATTTTGTAGCTGTCCAAAAAGAAGTTTAAAAAAAGACAACATGGGTGAGTTTAATAAAAGACATGATCCAAATATAGATTGTAGCTATAAGCAAGAGTCACCCAATTTACTTCTTTTTTACCTTTGAAATTATTTATTTTTTTGAGACAGTCTTGCTCTGTGGCCCGGGCTGGAGTGCAGTGGTGCGATCTCAGCTCACTGCAATGTCCGTCACCTGGGTTACCTTTGAAATAATTTATATAACTGATAGGCACACTGTAATTACTCTAAGCCTAAGCCAAAGATGTTGCTTTACTTATTTTTCAATTCTAGTAATTTAAATTTTCAATTCTCATAAATGGTATGAAACTTTTGATAAGTTGGAACTTAGATACAATTTGTGAATATGGTGTAATTTGCTTTAAAATTATTTTTCATTTTCAAATTTTTTTTTTTTTTGAGACAGAGCTTTGCTCTTGTCACCCAGGCTGGAGTGCAGTGGCGTGATTTCAGCTCACTGCAACCTCCGCCTCCCAGGTTCAAGTGTTTCTCCTGCCTCAGCCTCCTGAGTAGCTGGGGTTACAGGTGCCTGCCACCATGCCCAGCTAATTTTTGTATTTTTAATTGGCCAGGCTTGTCTCAAACTCCTGACCTCAGGTGACCCTCCCTCCTAGGCCTCCCAAAGTGCTGGGATTATAGGTGTGAGCCACTGCACCCGGCCCATTTTCAGTTTTTTTGAGACAGGTTCTCACTTTATTGCTCAGGCTGGAGTGCAATGGCATGATCTTGGCTCATTGCAGCCTTGACCTCTTGGGCTCAAGTGATCCTCCCACCTCAGCCTCCCGAGTAGCTGGGACTACAGATGCATGCCACCATGCCTGGCTAATTTTTGTATTTTTTGTAGAGACAGGGTCTCACTATGTTGCCCAGGCTGGCCTTGAACTCCTGGGCTCAAATGATCCACTCACCTTGGCCTCCCAAAGTGTTTGGATTACAGGCATGAGCCACCACACCTGGCCAATAAGATGTAATTTGTATAGCAATAAATCCTTCAAGGTTTGAAATGTTAGTTTTTTTGTTTCTTTTTCCATTTCTTTATTTTTTTGGAGAAAAATTAAGGGATAAGAAGAAGCAGATTTTTAGTTTTTACCAAATGTTACTTTGATTCTTTATCTTGTTTTTTTTTAAATGTATACTTCAATATTGCATGTCAATATAGCAATTCCAATTGCCTTTCTACTTTTCAAAATACTCTTTTTTTTTTTTGAGACAGAGTTTTGCTGTGTTACACAGGCTGGAGTGCAGTGGCACCATCTCAGCTCACTGCAAACTCCGCCTCCCGGGTTCAAGCGATTCTCCTGCCTCAGCCTCCCTAGTAGCTGGGAATACAGGCGTGTGCCACTTTGCCCAGCTAATTTTTTTGGTATTTTTAGTAGAGACGGGGTTTCACCACGTTGGCCAGGCTGGTCTTGAACTCCTGACCTCAAGTTATCCGCCTGCCTCAGCTTCCCAAAGTGCTGGGATTACAGGCTTAAGCCACCGTGCCCGGCCTTCAAAATACTTTTTAATTAGTTGGAGATATTGCTGACTTATATGTAAATGGTCAATATAATGGATCTGAGAGCTGGAGGTTTCAGAATTTTAGTCTGAGCTTTGTGCTTGATTTCATGATTTTGAGTTAGTCATTTAATGGTTGAATTTTAGTTTCCTCTAATGTTAAACACTAATATTTCCTGCCCATGTCAAAGGATTTATTGAGAATTAGTGATTATGAGGAATCTTTTTTATTTAGCTTTAGCTATAGATGTTCTCAGGCAAATGTTTGAGTACATGGGCAGTATATAGTCTTTAAGCCCTGGAGTACATCTAGGCCAGAGCTGTGCTTTAAAACTCGGGTTTATGAGTTTCCATTGGTTTATTCATCCATTTGAATTGTTGCTTTTCAACATTATGATCTCACATCCAGCACTGGTATCATAGCCGACTGTTACCAAGTGCATAACTGATGGAATATACTGTATATATGTAAAACAAAACCAACCAGCCAAACAAAAAATGATGAGTACCAGGTAATAAGCTAGGTACTTACTAAGATGTGTAAATCATGGTCCCTGCCTTCTAGGAGCTTCTCACAGATAATGGAAGATGTATACATAATAATGCACAGATGTGTAAAAAAAAATCATGATAAATGCTGTACACAGATGTGAACAGTTTACACTGAGAACAGAGCAACAGCCAGTCTAGGGCAAGGGGGGGGGGGCCAGCTTCACTCAGGTGACATTTGAGCTGCATTTACCTGACTCCAGGTGGAGGGAATAGCCTATGAAAAGGGGGTGGGATCAGATAAGTGCTCGGGGGGGTTTGACCGTAGTGAGGAGTTCATTGTGGCAAGAGGGAAGTGAGTATTGGTGGGTTGGTGTAGTTAGGCAAAGTAAGTGTGTGTGTGTGTTTGTGTGTGTGGTGTGAGAGACAGGCCTAAATGCAAAGGTACTTGTATGCCTAACTTTGGGTTTGGATAGTATTCTGTTTTAGGCAGTCATGAGAGGTTTTTAAGCAGGAAGTGATAGGCTTAGCTTTGTCATTAGGAAACTCATTCTGGAGCAGGTGAGGAAAATGGACTCAAGTAAAGAAAACTGACAGTAGAGACAGATGATGAGGCTGCCGCAGTAGTTCAAGTAAGTGGTGGGCAGGCCTTTATCTGAGATTGTGGCAGTGAGAATAGGGAAGCAGGCAGATTTTGAGATATTTCTCAGCGTTTATTGATGTATTGGTTTGTGGGGGTTTAGAGGATGGGAACATTGAAACTTCTAGCTTGGGAGATGAAGTAGATGATGTCATCAAGCAGAGTACAACATAGATTTATGGAGAAAAACAGCAAGGATTTTTTCCTTGGACATATAAATCTAGGTAATAAATAGGACATTAGTGAATAGGTCCAGGAGCTATTATAAATGAGTCTGGAGTTGCAAAGAGAGGCTGGAGTTTGAAATAAAGTTTAAGGGTGAATGGCATGAAATGAATACTTGAAATGATGGTACTGAATGCATTCACTAAGTGAGTGTGAAAAGTCAGATCAAAAGGAGACTAAGGAAAGAGCACTGGAGAGTCCATACTGACTGGAGAAGCCAGAGCTATTGAGAGACCGAGAAGGAATGATCTGAGGTGGTAGGGGAGCCAGGACTGAATGGAACCACTGAAGTCAAAGAAGAGTTTCTTAGGAGCAGGGAGTTGTCAGACGTGGAAGATGCTGTGGAGATGTCAAATAGGATGCAAACTGAAGACAGCCCTTTGGATTTGGCAATTAGTGGATCACTGGTGAGCTTTGAAAGATTTTTGCTACCATGATGGAGATAGAAGAGGTAATATACAGGGGGTGAGATCTGGATAGAAGTTGACGCAGTGGAGAAAGTAAGTGGATTTGGTGAATGGAATGCTAGAGTGAGGGGAGATTTTTAAACAGGAAGTGATAAACTTAGCTTTGTCATTAGGAAACTCATTCTGGAACAGGTGAGGAAAATGGACTCAAGTAGAGAAAACTGGCAGTAGGGAGACAGATGATGAGGCTGCCGTAGTAGTTCAAGTTAAGTGGTGGGCAGGCCTTTATCTGAAGTCATGGCAGTGAGAATAGAGAAGCAGGCAGATTTTGAGACATTTCTCAGCTGCCATCAGAGGGGAAGGAGTCAGTGGAGATGGAAAATTTTACATAGTGGATGGGCAATTGATAGAGGACAGGTAGAGGGAGAGTTATTGCATCTGATACAGGAGCAGAGGTGGAAGAGTGTTTTCTCTGAGAGGTAAGTTGAGAGGTGGGAGGAATAACATCTTGGGGTGGTACCACCTGACTATTATTTTTTCCATGAAGCAAGATGTATGATTTTTAAATTGAGAGTTAGGAGAGGCTGGAGTTATTCAAGGGGCTGTAAGATATTTGGGAAAAGTTTTAAAGCTGCCTTGTGGAGTAGGAAATAGCAAGACTCCTGAGGGTTCAGGTAATGTTGGAAGCCATCTGACTACAAGGCAGTGCCATTTTTTTCCAGCAACCCTGTAGAGCATGGAGGGCATCAAGGGATTGCAGCCTTGCCAAGTAGAAAGGAAAGATCTAGTGGAATAAGAAGAGAGCATTTAAGAGGACAAGAGGCAGCCAGGCATGCTGGCTCATGCCTGTAATCCCAGCACTTTGAGAGGCCGAGGCAGGTGGATCACCAGAGGCCAGGAGTTTGAGACCAGCTTGGACAACATGGTGAAACCCTGTCTCTACTAAAAATACAAAAAATTATCCAGGCATGGTGGCACATGTCTGGAGTCCCAGCTACTCGGGAGGCTGAGGCAAGAGAATCACCCGAACCCAGGAGGTTGCAGTGAGCCGAGATCACACTACAGCACTCCAGCCTAGGTGACAGAGAGAGACTCTGTCTCAGAAAAAAAAAAAAAGAATTGATGGTCCCAATAAAGACACAATTTGAAAGAGAAGTGTAAATTAAACTTGCATAAAGAAGTTTTCAGTAACTTGGATCTAAAAGGTTATGCTTTGCTTTAAAAAGAAAGGAAAGAAAGAAGAAAGAATCTTTAGGATGTCTCTGCCTCACGCAGTCAGACCCAGGGAGAGCCACCCTGGCCAGGTGATCTCGGCTTTCAGTGAAGACACCTTCCTTGTGTCACCAGCTTGTTGGGAGCCTTTAGGATGTCTCTCCTGAGGGTCCCACAGGAGCCCAGGGCTGACCCCCAGAGCCCAAGTCAGACACCTTTCATCTTCATCAGCAGAGGGCATCGCATCCTCCCCGTGGCCGCCCTCGGTATCATGGAGCCACGCCCTCCGGCTCTGATTCTGTGCAGCTGACTCTCCCCTCCCTGAGAGTCCTCCTGCCCTTCAGCTGCCCAGGCTCTAGCTTCCCTTGGTACCCACAAACGGGCCAGCCAAGCCCAGATGGCAGCATCTCCCCATCCCATGTCCCTTGGCCCAACGCCACTTCCAGGAGACGACCACGAAGCCCAGCACCCACCCTGTTCTGGCCGCCCCCTGTCGTGGCCTCAAAGTCAGGCTTGCCCTTTTTGCACCCTGGCCCAGGAGACCTCCAGGAGAACCTCCAGCCAGGCTCCAGGGGATGTTCCCACCCCTCCTCCCCAGTGCCAAGGCCACATGGTGGGGTTACCAGATGGAAGGGTGGGAGGCCTTGGGGTTTGGGGGGCTCTGCAGCTGCCCAGCTCTTCCAGCTGATGGCTCCACAACTTGGGAGAGGGCTCTGATTTCATGATGGGCTGAGGGCTTCTCAGGGTTCCACAGCCCAAATGGTGGGACAGTCCAGGGGCTCCAAGACCATCAGGAGCATGTGGTACCCACGTCACAACCCGAGACCATGTGGCATCTGGTGAGTTTATGGTCCCCTCGGCTCTTCCCCAGAGGCCCTGCATCTTGGGGGGCTGGAGGAGCAGGGGGGGCTGGAGCCCCTCGTGGGGCTGGTGACAGGCTGGGTCCCAGCCAGGGCCTGACCTGGGATGTCGGGTTCCCCACAGGCTGGGAGTTGGGTTTCCTTTCCAGCCCTGGAGGAGACAGAGGCACAGGGATGGGGGCCCAGCTCCCTCAGAGCAGGGCTAAGAGCAGTGTGTCCACCAGGAGTGCCGGAAGGGGAAGATGTTGCGGGGAGCCCGGGACACTGGCCAGTGTTCTGCACTTGGGGAAGGATCTTCAGAGGGCCCTGGAAGAGGGAGGTTTTTAGGGCAGCCCAGGGGGCCCTGAGCACCTCTGTTCCTCCCATTAGGACAAGGAAGGTCTATGCACACAGGGTTCCTCGTTCAGCTGGCTTCTCCGGATGCTGAATGATGGGGTAAGAAGGCACAGGGAGACCCTGGCTCAGGGACCCTCCTTGCCCTGCAGTGTCCTGCTTCCCCAGGCCGGGGGTCCAACTCACCTCCAGCCCACAGGAGGCTCAGGCAGATCCCCACAGGACACACAAGCAAGACCCTCTGCCCAAGACGGCTCATCTCAGGGCAGAGGGCGGGGCTCAGGCCCAGCCTCATGGACAGACTGGGTCAGGACCGACTTGGGAGGGCTCAGGGGAGCCTCAAGTCCAGGGGCCCCTGGGGAAGCCCCTCTCTCCACTGAAATGAGTGCCCCCCATAAGAAGCTGCAAGACCTTGTCTGACCCAGCCTCCTGGAGGGGTCGGGTGACCCTCATGGGGAGGGTCACTGAAGCCCCAACGGGCTAGCTCGAGCCACCAGCCCCAGCCTGGAAGGGCCAGGTCATCCCATGCCTACTTTCCCCACAGATCTGTCTCGGGCTCACCCTGCGCCTGTGGGACATGTATTTGCTGGAAGGGGAACAGATGTTGATGCCGATAACAAGCACTGCCTTTAAGGTTCAGAGGAGTAAGTCCACGTGTGCCCAGTGGGGCCTGGGGATCACTGGGGTCAAACCCCGACTAGCCTAAGGGCAGCTTCCTCACACTGTCCTCACGATCCTCTGTTCTGGCCCAGAGGGAGGTCTGGCCAGGTGGGCTGGGCAGGGCACAGTGACACCGAGCCCATCCCTCACATGACCCAGATGAAAGTCAGGAGTGTGGTGAGCACTACCCTGCCCAGGCCGCACCGCCAGCCACAGCGTTCTGTGCACATCTGGACCCCTAGGGTGGCCACAAAAGGATCTGGCACTGCCCAGTGGGAGACTGAAGTGGCCATGGGGTGTGGGCTCTGACTCTTCCCAGGGAACTCTCCTGGCCTGATGCCCACTTTGTCCCTAGAGCGCCACATGAAGATGTCCAGGTCTGGCCTGTGGGCACGTTTTCGAGACCAGTTCTTCCATACCTGGGCCCTGGATGATGACACTGTTCTTTTTTTCTTTTTTTTTATACTTTAAGTTCTAGGGTACATGTGCACAACGTGCAGGCTTGTTACATATGTATACATGTGTCATGTTGGTGTGCTGCACCCATTAACTCGTCATTTACATTAGGTATATCTCCTAATGCTATCCCTCCCCCCTCCCCCCACCCCACAACAGGCCCCAGTGTGTGATGTTCCCCACCCTGTGTCCAAGTGTTCTCATTGTTCAATTCCCACCTATGAGTGAGAACATGTGGTGTTTGGTTTTTTGTCCTTGCAATAGTTTGCTGAGAATGATGATTTCTAGCTTCATCCATGTCCCTATAAAGGACATGAACTTATCCTTTTTTATAGCTGCATAGTATTCCATGGTGTATATGTGCCACATTTTCTTTTTTCTGAGGCAGAGTCTCGCTGTCGCCCAGGCTGGAGTGCAGTGGCGCAATCTCGGCTCACTGCAGGCTCCGTCCCCCCGGGGTTCACGCCATTCTTCTGCCTCAGCCTCCCGAGTAGCTGGGACTACAAGCGCCCGCCATCTCACCCGGCTAATTTTTTTTGTGCTTTTAGTAGAGACGGGGTTTCACTGTGTTAGCCAGGATGGTCTCGATCTCCTGACCTCGTGATCCGCCCGCCTCGGCCTCCCAAAGTGCTGGGATTACAGGCGTGAGCCACCGCGCCCGGCCTTGTGCCACATTTTCTTAATCCAGTCTATCATTGATGGACATTTGGGTTGGTTCCAAGTCTTTGCTATTGTGAATAGTGCCGCAATAAACATACGTGTGCATGTGTCTTTATAGCAGCATGATTTATAGTCCTTTGGATATATACCCAGTAATGGGATGGCTGGGTCAAATGGTATTTCTAGTTCTAGATCCTTGAAGAATTGCCACGCTGTCTTCCACAATGGTTGAACTCGTTTACAGTCCCGCCAACCGTGTAAAAGTGTTCCTATTTCTCCACATCCTCTCCAGCACCTGCCCTTTCCTGACTCTTTAATGATCGCCATTCTAACTGGTGTAAGATGGTATCTCATTGTGGTTTTGATTTGCATTTCTCTGATGGCCAGTGATGCTGAGCATTTTTTCATGTATCTTTGGCTGCATAAATGTCTTCTTCTGAGAAGTGTCCGTTCATATCCTTCGCCCACTTGTTGATGGGGTTGTTTGTTTTTTTCTTGTAAATTTGTTTGAGTTCTTTGTAGACTCTGGATATTAGCCCTTTGTCGGATGAATAGATTGCAAAAATTTTCTCCCATTCTGTAGGTTGCCTGTTCACTCTGAT
>NW_026652290.1:10611848-10642109 GCF_009828535.3 Hylobates moloch | reverse complement strand
TAAAAAAAAAAAAAAAAAAAAAAAAGAAGTATATTCTGGTAAGATAAATATTATAAGCCCCAGAGTAATCACTAAGAATATAACTTAAAAAAAAACTACCTAGAAAATCATTTTAAAAATTAAACTGAAAGTGTCATACTAGAAAGTATTCACTTCATGCAATAATAAAAGAGTAACAGAGAAAAGACACAAGACACATGAAAAACCAAATGTAAGTCAGAAAATGTGAATCCAATCACATCAATAATGACATTAAATGCAAAGAGATTAAATAATCACATCACGAGGCAAAAATAATTAGAGTTTTAAAATTAAAAACTCAAGATTTAACTATATGCTCTTTACAGCAGATACATCATTTTTTATTAAAAATATACAAATAGGTTGAAAGTAGAGGGATTTTAAAAGATAAACCATACAAACAGCAACCATAAGAGCTGAAGTGTCTATTCTAACCTAAGACAAAACAGACTTTAAAACAAAAAAAAAATAAGGAGGAACAATTTATAACAATTAAAAGGTCAATTCTAATTAGTCGGGCATGGTGGCACATGCCTATAGTCCCAGCTACTCAGGAGGCTGAGGCACGAGTCGCTGGAACCCAGAAGGCAGAGGTTGCAGTGAGCCACACACTGCATTTCAGCCTGCGCAACAGAACAAGACTCTGTCTCCAAAAAAAGGTCAATTCATCAGGAATATATAACAATTATAAACATATATGGATCTAACACCATAATGTCAAAATATGTGAAGCAAATCTGAGAGAAAAAGAGGGAGAAATAGACAACAGAAAGAGTTGAAGACTTCAATACCCTTCTTTTGAAAATGAAGAAAACAGCTACTCAGAAGACCAACAAGGAAACAGAAGATTTGAACACCTAAACCCACTAGAGCTAACAGACATCTATAGAACACACCACCTAACAACAGCAGAACACACCTTCTTCTCAAGTACAAACTGTATATTCTACAGAATAAACTATATGCTTTAGCATGTAGTTTATTTAGTTTATTGTATTTATGTTTTAACATAAAACAAGCCTCAATAAAACTTAAAAAGACAGAAATCATACAAAGTATGATTTCCAACAAAAATTGAATCAGGTGAAACGTAGTAACAGAAGGAAATTAAACAACACATTCCTAAATAACCAAAGGGTAAATGTAGAAAAATCACAATGTAAACTAGAAAATAAGTTTAGACGAACTAAAACAAAAATATAATAAACCAAAACTTAGGACATGCAGCTAACATAGTGCTTAGGAATTTATCAATTTGTATACATACTTGTAATAATAATAAGAAAGAGCTTAAATCAATAACCTAACTGTCCACTTAAAAAACCGAATAAAAGCACAAACTAAACCCAAAGCAAATGGAAGGAAGGAAAAATAATGACTAGAATGAAAATAAATGAAACAAAAATCAGAAAAGAAAAATAAAGATTAGAAAAAATAAAGAAACCAGTTTATTTGAAAAAATCAGCAAAATTGACAAAATTTAACTAGATTCACCAAAGGGAGAACAAAAGAAGGGGAAAACTTAAGTTACTAAAATCAGGAATGAAAGAGAGGGCATTGTAACTAACCTTACTGAAATGAAAGAGATTACATGGGAATATTATGAACAGATATATGTAAACAGCCTAGCTAAATGGACAAATTCTATTTAAGACACAAATTGCAAAAGCTGATTCATGAAAAATATAAAACCTAAATAGACTTATGGCAGAGAAACAGATGAAATTAGTAATTTTAAAACTTCCTATAAAGAACAGCCCAGGTAGTTTCACAGTAAATTCTATTCAAAAACAATTAATACCAATCCTTTCCAAACTCTTCCAAGTGATCCTCCCACCACAGCCTCCCAAAGTACTGAGATTACAAGCATAAGACACTGTACCTGACCCAAAATTTTATTTACTCCAGTAATTTTTATTCAATTTCTACCATCCAATCCCAGGGCTATTTAATGGATTTCATCACCCTTCAAACTGATCCTAATTTAAATCTACTTATTCAATCTGACCAAAATTACCTATTCTTCTAGTGCTCTCAGTAACTTATTCCCACCTCATCTAATCAACTTCATAAAGAAATCTCTGGTCCTTCTATTTTCTCCTAGAATAACAACTCTTCTGGCTTCTCTTTCCCTATGTAGGCTGAAACCAATAGGTGATCAACTCTTCTCTCTTTGACTGCTATCCTTCTATCATACCCATTTAATATATTCCTGAACCAAGGATCAATACTGTAATTCATCATCTCCATTCCTGAGTGTTAGTAGGAAAAACAAATCAGAGATTCTATACAGGCTGACAATATTATAAAATCATTATCACTAACCTGAGCTGACTTCTCAGAATTGCCCTCCAATCCTTTTACTTTCCCTTGGTCAGCTCCATCTTAAATTCACTTCAACATAAACTGTAAGTCTTCATCAAAGCACTCTCCTCAAAGCCTCTAACCTAATTCCACCACTACTCACCTCCCTCAGCAGATAATCTTGCTTTTACCTCAAAATTGATTTCTCTCAATTTCCTCTCTACAAACTTATTTGCATCCACTCTTGTCATCTTGGGCTCAATCAATTCCTTTTTCCCTTCAAGTCACACAAAGGAATAAACAGATTCTAATATCAGACTCCTCCATATAATTCAGTTCTAAACACTGTCATGTAGAATGCGATGAAAAACCAAATGATTCCTCTAATAAAAGATCAGAGGATTTGTGATGGTCTGAATATTTGTGTCCCCCCTGAAAAGTATAGGTTGAAATCTTAATCCCCAAGGTGATGAAATTAAGGAGGTAAGGCTTTTGGAAAGTAAGTAGATCATGAGGACACAGGCCTTATGTTTGGGATTAGTGCCCACTATGAAAAACAACTCCAGAGAGACCCCTTGCCCCTTCCACCACGGGAGGGCACAGAGGAACATGTCATCTATGACAAACAGGCCCTCACAAGACACTGAATCTCCCAGCACTTGATCTTGGAACCAGCCTCTAGAATTGCAAGAAACAAATTTCTGTTGTTTCTAAGCCACACTTAAAGTACTAAGATATTTTTGTAATAGCAGTCTGAAGAGACTAAGACAGGAGTTGTAAACACATCTAATCTGAAGTATAATTATTATAGATATTAAAAAATAAAAATTAGATAGACCTAACAAGATATTTTTTCACAAGGTATCCGTAAGTAGGACATTTACTATCTCCTTTTTCTACGTACCTGCTTTTAAATGTTTAGGAGCCTTTGGCACAGTGTCAGGAGACATCCTCAACATTCTGAGATCTGAAGAATGATATTCCAACTCTCTTGTTGGCTTATGTGGAACAAATGAAGGAAATAAAAATGAAAAAGACTCATTAATGCCCAGATTAGAATGACCCACCTATGAAGAAATGAAGAAAATAAGATATTAATTTCAAACTTCATCTGCTAAAAATAATCCCTCATTTTTACAAAGATAAACACTGAGAAGTTGTACTAGTTACTTAAGATCATAATCTCAAATCTTCTGAACTCATATATAGGTCATATTTTGTGGGGTCAACTCTAGAAGACTAAATCATCCTGAGGGCTTAGAAATCTGTCTATATGTGCACATGTACCCTAAAACCTAAAGTATAATAATAAAATTAAAAAAAGAAATCTGTCTATATAAAATGTTATAGATAGTATGCTTAGAAGTGTTCTGTTACTCAGAAGTTTGCTCCTTACGATCATCGCAGAATTTGAACCATGGGATTATTCTTGACAAGCTCAGGTATTTCTTTTTAAGGTAGAGAGGTGCACTTGGGCAAGAAAGAGTAAGAAGGAAAAAGAAAACAGGAATATTTTCTAGAAACTCACAAATGTTTAGAAGAAAAATGAGAGTATCAAAGAACTATAACTGTGATCAGTTACCAACAAGCATAAGTCCTCAAACTTCTTAAAAGTAGTGGAGACTATAAATTGGTAGTGAAGTAAAGGTTAACTGCTCAAAAAGAAGTCCCTAATGTTTCATCAGGTCACAAGCCTTTACTAGAAAAGAAATTAGAAACCAATATTGGTGACATTAATACCTAAACATGTACAACTTTTCACCAAATTCACAGTGCACCCTCACATAAAAATATATATCATTTTTAGGTTGTCTTTATTTCCCTAAAAAAATTATTTCAGTCACATCTTCTCAGGATGAAGTCTAAAAATGTACATAAGCATGAATTTTTCTATCCTCTTTCATCAATTTTTCATTGTGTAGTAATGAACATTCTTGGGAAGCCGTGTGAAGCGTGGAAATGAATATTCCATATCTATTTCTATATCTACATCTACTGCCCAAACAGGTTTCTCTACTTTTCAACCGGTGAAGATTTTGTACCCATCAAGGGACATTTGACAATGCCTGGAAACATTTTTTGCTGTCATAACTTGTGAGGGGAGGGGATGTTACTAGTATCTAGTGAATACAGGCCAGGGATGGATGCTGCAAAACATCCTACAATATGCAGGAAACACGCCTCCCACCATAACAAAGAATTATCCAACTCAAAATGATAATGCTGCTAAGAAGCCCTGCTCTCCACATAGCACAAACTTCTTAGTTTTCAATTACCTCACTCCTACAGGAAACTTCTTTGAAGTACAGCCTATATATATACACATATATACATACACATAAATATATATGCATATATATAATATGCAGTCATGCATCACTTAATGATGTGGATATGTTCTGAGAAATGTGCTGTTAGGCAATTTTGTTGTTGTGCAAACATCACAGAGTGACTTACACAAACCTACAACTGTGTAGCCTATATGGTCTAGCCTACTGCTTCCAGGATACAAACCTATCAGCATGTTACTGCTCTAAATACTGTAGGCAACTGTAACACAATGGCATTTGTGTATCTAAACATATCTAAACATAGGAAAGGTACAGTAAAAATACAGTATTTTAATCTTATGGTACTACCATCATATATGCAGTCTGTCACTAACTGAAATATTATGTGGCATGACCACATATAATATAGACACTTGTGAGAGGGAGTGTGTGTTTATAGTTTATAGCAGTTTTTCTTCTACAGCTTTCAAACACAGAAATAAAGAAAAATTTTTATTACAAGCTTGATGTCAAAAAAATTTCATTATGTTAAAGTTTCAAAATATAGAACTATTAAAGTAGGTAATACTGGCCGGGCACGGTGGCTCACGCCTGTAATCCCAGAACTTTGGGAGGCCGAGGCAGGTGGATCACGAAGTCAGGAGGTCGAGACCATCCTGGCTAACATGGTGAAACCGTCTCTACCAAAAATACAAAAAATTAGCTGGGCATGGGGTTGGGCACCTGTAGTCCAAGCTACTCAGGAGGCTGAGGCAGGAGAACGGCGTGAACCCGGGAGGCGGAGCTTGCAGTGAGCCGAGACCGCACCACTGCACTCCAGCCTGGGTGACAGTGGGAGACTCTGTCTCAAAAAAAAAGAAAAAAAAAAGTAGGTAATATAAAAGAAAATGTAAAATGAAAAACATGAGAAGTATTTATTTAAGAAACCAGCAGATCTTCATTGCTAATTGAAAATGGAAAGAACCGGGAGAAAAAGAAATCAAGATTAGTTTATCTTCCCAATGTTTAATCAATAATGAAGAAAGAATGAAAGATGACCAAGAAACCAGAAAAATACTAATACCTTTCATAAAAACTCAGGAACTCTACAAGTCAGTCTAATTTTAGGAAAAACATGAGTTATTTTGCTATAGGGCAAGCTGAATTTGGGGTGATGACAATGTTCACAAGAAAACACGCAAAATAAATTAGACAAATATTAGGGTATAAAAACAGAGGTGATAATCATCCACACAGAGACAGGCAACTAGGTCTCCAAAGGTGGGTGGGGGGGGGTGGGGTATGAAGGGGAGAGAAAAGAAATCTAAGGCTTAAACCTTAAATAATTTTTAGAGTTAAATGGCCAAAACAAGAGGTACTAAAATAGTATATTAGGCCAGGCACGGTGGCTCACGCCTGTAACCCCAGCACTTTGGGAGACTGAGGCAGGTGGATCACCTGAGGTCAGGAGTTCGAGACTAGCCTGTCCAACATGGTAAAACCCCGTCTCTACTAAAAAGACAAAAAATTAGCGAGGCATGGTGGCAGGCACCTGTAATCCCAGCTACTTGGGAGGCTGCAGCAGGAGAACTGCTTAAATCCAGGAGACGAAGGTTCCAGTGAGCTGAGATCGTGCCATTGCACTCCAGCCTGGATGACAAGAGCGAAACTCTGTCTCAAAAAAAAAGAAGCATATTAATTATGTGCTGCTACCAAGAACAAGGAGAAAGAAAAACAAAATAATGATATAAAGTAGGAAACCACCAGAGACTCTAGTAGTCTAGTTTCAGCAAAGTGAAGAGAACTAACAACCAGGCACTATATAAATGTTATACAACTTACCCCATTTAATAGTACAATGTATGAGGTTGATTATTACTATTCCTATTTCCTTATGCAGATCAGGAAAGTGATCCTCCAAAGTATTTGCTCAAGACACAAGGCTAACCAAGTAACTGAACTGGATTTTGACTCAAAATCTCTATGTCCTTTTCACAGTTCCAAGCTGCATCATACATACATGGATACCCAAATAATCATTTATGATGAGTAGATATAAAAGTGAACTAAGTAAGTATGAATGACTCTTCTGTGACACAGATGAGGTGCGTAAGGAAGAAACCAAGGAGTAAGCAAGCCACTGAAAGCAAGCTAAGCCATGCAGAAAAAGTACTACCACATCTGGCTCCTTGCTTTTCTTTTTTTTTTTTTTTTTTTTGAGAAGGAGTCTCGCTCTTTCACCCAGGCTGGAGTGCAGTGGCGCGATCTCAGCTCACTGCAGGCTCCGTCCCCCGGGGTTCACGCCATTCTCCTGCCTCAGCCTCCCGTGTAGCTGGGACTACAGGCGCCCACCACCTCGCCCGGCTAATTTTTTGTATTTTTAGTAGAGATGGGGTTTCGCCGAGGCGGGCGGCTCCTTGCTTTTCTGATATTGACATTAAATAACTCCTAGATCTAAGACTAAGACAGATAGAGCTACAATTGAAAGACAATACAGGGAATAATAGCATCTTCCTTAGATTGAAAGAATAATACTTCAGGCTATATTTAAGGACAGATTAAAATTTGGAGCAGTGGTCAAAGCTAGTCTCTGCACATTAACTGAACCTATATATCTTTATTTTTAAAATACATTTTATCTACATGAAAGGTTGATGTAAGTCACAAAAGTAGTATTAAAAATTTAGAACACTTTCAAAATTGTTACTTTGTTTCTCATTGTTATTGAACTCAACTTTAGGCAATCTCCTTCAAAACCTCTACTCTTGCCAAAATAATGCAAAATCTTAACCTTAGTTTCACCAAGAATAGTTAAAAGGTGGGGGGAGGGGGGAAAGTTTATGGTATGGTGGTTAAGTACATAGATATGGTTAGTTTCAAATACTGGTTCCCCCAATTGCTGAATAATTATGAGCAAGTTCCTAAATCCTCTAAGTGTCAACTGTAAAACAGGGATGATAATAATCTCTAACAATTCTATTTGATAGGATTGACAGAGGACAAAAATGAATTGATATATACATGTAACCTCTTAGCATAGTACTTGAGCACAAAGTGTTAACTATCATTTTCATCCCCACTGTTATCAGATTAAAATTAAAGAATGCCTAGTTTAGAATACTAAAGAAAATAAACTAACCTAGTGATTCTGTGTTAAAAAAATTTTAATAAATGTAATAAATTATAAATAAAAGTTCATCATAAAATCTTTGTTCATTTTCTACCAACAGTCTGAACCTAAAGGTCTAAATGTTGTTGTAACCCAAACTAACAGAGGTTTACAAAAACATACCAATCTTATACATAGGAAAACAGGAAAAGAGAAGTAACATTAAGTACATCACTATTTTACCTAACTGTATTTAATGAATAACAAGATATAAGGATATATCACAAGGAAGTAGGGCCCACCTTGGGACAACAAAAGAGGGTATTCATTCAACGGGACCAGAGGAACATTAACGCCAAGGGATCCAAGGATCCAAGCAAACAAATGCCTTCTATAAAAGAATGACGCAGGGAGGGGAACATCACACACCAGAGCCCGTTGTGGGGTAGGGGGTTAGGGGAGGGATAGCATTAGGAGAAATACCTAATTTAGATGACAGGTTGATGGGTGCAGCAAACCACCATGGCACATGTATACCTATGTAACAAACCTGCACGTTTTGCACGTGTCCCAGAACTTAATTAAAAAAAAAAAAAAAAAGGCTGACATAAAATTTTTATGACACCCTAGAGTTGCCAGTTTCTAGTACACACACACAATGGTAATAATGATATAAATAGAGAGAGGGAAGAGATATGTATATACATTAGTGTGTTGCTCATTTGGGAAGGAGATACTTCCCTTTGGAGAGACACTGGCCAGTCTGGACGTTAAGCACTTCATTATCCTTCCTGGTCAAATATGAGTCTTATAATTTTCAAGACACCTCTGAAGTCAAGTCTTTCAAGAGCTTCTAAACAGAAATACTTAAATATTCCAGGGACTGTTTCAAGGCTTGTGCATTGAAGACCAGAGGGAAACATTCGAAGTATAAGCTTTTGAAAGTTCCCATGAATAAGCCTAATCTTAACACTGTCTAAAGACTCTTGCTGGCACAACTAGGAAGAGTTAGGCTGCCTCAATATGAAAGGCCTGGAGCCCCATGGGATTGCCTTTTCCAAGACACCACAGAACTAAGTCTTACAGTCTACAAAACATAAACATTTCTTTTATACCAACCTCTAATGGAACATATTCCTGGATATCAGATGAAGAACAGGTACAAGTTACAAGCTGGTACTGAAGGATATAATTTTTCAAATAAAGTATTTTCAAATAAAATTTGAAAATTTTTCAAATAAAATATTCCTCTCCTGGCCCAGAAAAAATGTCAAATAGAAAAACTTACAGGCTTTTCAAAATTGCTTTCCTTCTCAGATGGTAGTTGTAAAGTAGGCTGCCAGTGCAGGGAGCTGTCATGCATCTCCAGATCATCATGAAATTTCTCTAAAGCTGCTAGCTCAATGTACTCACCAGTCAAATGACATTGGTCATGTACCCAGGAAACAGTAAAAAGTAAAATAAAAACAAACAATACGATTTCCTGAAACAATACTGAAAAAGGCTATGTTTCTTACAACCATCATTTTATTGTGTCTCACCTTTCTTTGTAGTTCAGCAACTCTTTCACTGCATACAACAGCGTTTTCATTTAGGCCATCCAGAGTAATGATGTCAGACTCAGCCTTCCCCTGCAGGCCCTCTACAAAATAGGAGTCATTTTGCATAATTGTATGTATAATAAAACTAGGCTCAGCTCCCACAGAACAAGGAATTTCACCTTGGCCTATATCAGCTTTCAGCAATGTCTCTTGGGCGACTGCAATTAATGATGCATCACTGGTCAATGGTAAAAGCAACTTGTGACTTTGCATCACATGCCACTAAGTTTGCTGAAAAGCTGCTTCCTACAGCTGCAGGTGGACCTTTAATGGCATTTCTACAGTTAACATTCTTACCCAAATTAAAGTTTGAGTAATCTGCAACTTCTTCAAAGGTTGGCTGCTTTAAATCTTGTAAAACCAAAGAATCTGAAGTTAATACTTTCACATGATAAATAACATCTGAAGATCCTACCTTCTCTGCAAGGTCAAGAGAAGGAACAGACTTTATCTTCCCAAAGAGAAGAAATGGTTCATCGCTTATATCACACTGAAATAAAGTTGACTGTGTTTTGCCAAGACCAACAGCCTGGTTGTAAGATTTTTCACTCAAAGAAGCAGATGACTTAAACTCCGGAATAACACAAAGTGGCTTAATGAACATTTCCTGAAGAGCATTAGGGGGTGATTTTAAATTTGGATGCCAGTATAGGAAGCTATCATTATCACCCTTTTTATGCAACAATGGTTTTGAAGCTGCTCGTTCAAACACCCCAGGAGTAGACTGATAGCATGGATGTTTAAGCCTATCAAATAAAGAGTTTTCATCATTATAATTTAATGGAGAAAGATCTGGATTTTTTGGCTCTCTCTCGGCTGTCATCTTAAATATTTATTGATGTCAGCTTGGATTTCATTTACTGTACTCTCTTTCTTAGAAGGCTCAATAGAGGCAATAACTGCCTCAAAGGCTATATTTTCAGTTGCATCAATATTTTTCTCACCAAAAAGAGAAGTTCCCTTTTGGTTTCTTTCCTCTTGAAAATACAGTTGTTCTGATGTCTCATCCAAGTTGGATATAACAGTCTGAAGAGGACCACCAGAAGCCTCCATTTTAGAGGTATCATGTCCCCTGGAGAGTACATCTGAAACATCCCCTGGAGAGTGCTTCTGAAACTTTTATAGAATTATCAGGAGCTATAACATTCCTAATATACTGTATATCTAAGAATCTGGATTGCACTTCTGAAG
The DNA here is from genome assembly GCF_009828535.3 of Hylobates moloch. Classification (NCBI taxonomy): domain Eukaryota; kingdom Metazoa; phylum Chordata; class Mammalia; order Primates; family Hylobatidae; genus Hylobates; species Hylobates moloch. Next base: position 10,631,613 of record NW_026652290.1, on the reverse strand, counting down.
ATACTAAATTATTTCTAGTCTCCGTTAGTTCAAAACATTGAGATGATTCTTTCTGTAAACCTTCTTCATTTCTTTCATAACCCTCCAAAGAATCCATCTTTTGTTTCACTTCAATCTCAGCTGGAGCCCTTAAATAAACATTCTCAAAATAATGACTATCAGAAGTCAAGAGAACCCCTTTTCCTCTTCTTTCCAACAAACAACACAAGAAAGAATATGACATTTTATTATGATGATGAGCAGCAACTTCACGTGGAAAGGAAACACAGTCCTTACTGATTACACACGTTTCTGAGTGGTGCAAAGTTCCCTCTTTGTTCCATGGCACACAGGAAAAGGGGACACTAAAATTGTTACTTCCCTTGGGAATTTTATTTTTATCAATTGTGTCAGATGAATCTGAAAAAGAATCAGGGTACTTACTGGTTAAATATGTTTCTGCCTGCTTAGGTGAATCTTCCTGTTTCCAGTACTGCCCATATGAACAAGCAGCATCAAAATGGTCACTTCTTTTAGTAGCTATGTTTTCATCAGTTATGTCAGATGAAGTTGCAACTAAAACTTGATCTTTATCAGCTAAATTGTTTTCAGGCTGCTGTGTATCTTTTCGTGTCTTCCATGACATATATGAACAAAGATCATCATAACTATCACAGTCTTTGGGAATTTTCAGTTCATCAACAGATGAAATAGTCTCTTCATTATTCCCTTGTTCAGAAGGCAAAAAAGGGCACTGAGACCCAACAGCTGTGCTGCCTATAAGCAGGTGCTGAGATACACTAAAGCAACTGCTTGCTAAGTCTGAAGCTACTTCTGCAGTAGCCTGGAATAAAGCTTCACTAACTTCCGATGGTCGAGAAGACCATTCAGTATCTTCAGACTTATCAGGAATTCCCCTGAAAATATATAGTTAAAAATAAATAAATAACACATTAAAAACATTTAATTTTTAAGTACTAACACAAAAATACATGTCACTGAAATCAAGTTTATTTGAAAAGTGTATTGAAAAACACAGCTCTCCTAATTTCAGACTCCTTTAAGATGGCTAATGACTGAACAAAGCAAATTCTTTGTAACCAACAGGAACTACCACCCTATAACCCTGATATTATCTCAGACTTCTCCTAAAACAATAGACACAGAATGTGATTTTCATAATGACACCTACCATGATTTTTCATTTAACCTGCATTAACTTTTTTACTAGTTATTTATTGTGCTCTTGAAACCATGCAAGGCCAGGCACAGTGGCTCACACCTATGATCCTAGCACTTTGGGAGGCTGAGGCAGGAGGATCACCTGAAGCCAGGAGTTCAAGACAAGCCTTGGCAATACGGCAAGACCCTATCTCTACAAAAAAATTAAAAATTGGCTGGGCATGGTGGCACATGCCTGTAGTACTAGCTATTATGGAGGCTAAGGCAGGAGGATTGCTTGAGCCCAGAAGTTAGAGGTTACAGTGAGCCATGATGGCACTCCAGCCTGGACAACAGAGCAAGACTCCATCTAAAAAAAAAAGCAAACAAACAAAAAGAGAAAGAGAAAGAAACCACTCAAGAAGTGATCTATTCCCAAAACACAACAGTAACTTAATCATTAGTTGATGATCTAATATGTACAGATCACTTTTCATAAAAGTGATATAAGGTAATACACAGTATAAGGACAGAGGTTACTTTTTACTTTTAAACATCAATAGTTTTTAATTCAAGGTGGGTTTTCTTTTCAGTTCAGTTCTAAAAGAAGAAAACATATCCTTGAATAGTTCCAAATATGTTTTGAAAATTCCAGACTTTTCTCCCATTATGACTATTCTAAAGGACATGAATTTGGAGTATCTGTTAATTTGGATATGTCTGTTCATAAAAATCTTCTTACTTCATATTGACATCTCCTATAAGGTAAGGAGAGCTAACTAGTCTCATTCAATAACAGCTGAACAAAATGAGAGTGCCAAACAAGTTAGTGAACAAGAAATAAATGCTTTTTGCAGAATAAGGGTGAGAGGGAGGAGAGAGATGATGGGCAGCAGATGGGGAGGTTTATAAGAAAGAAAATCCAGTGTGTCTTCTAAATTAAAATATGCCTGAAATGCCTGAATACATTAGGAATTATTTTTAAATAAACTACTGTCATCTGGTTCATCTCTACACATACGTTACTCTGCCAAATTAATATGCATCAAGTCTTAGTACAGGACTTTGTTACCTTCAGAGTATGTCCTAAGAGTATCTAAGCCCCACCTCAAAGTCCCACCTTAGCCTGAAGTCACTAATATTAGTAACAACATAGAACAAGAAATGAGAAAGGTTACATGCAAATAAATCATCCTACCTCAGAGGTGCAAAACTTAGTTCACTTTGATGAAATAAAGAATCAGGCGCAAATTCTTGGTCTTGTGTCAAACAGGTCAGCAAAGGCAAATCAGGAGAAGCAAAGCTATCTTGTATGACTGTAAAGTTTCAAATATTAAATGCTGAGTAATGCTGAAAATTGATTATTTACTTAAGTATATAATACTTTAAAGCACCTACATATGCTGCCATATGGAGTTCTACAAGCATTAGAATAATAATATAAAAGCAACAGCAGTAGCAGCTACCATTTGTTGAGAGTCTGACAAGGTCCAGGTGCTTAACACACAATATTTCATTTAATCCTCATGACAACCTTGAAAGATAGGTATTATTATATATATCTTATAGGTGAGGAAACATGATTACAAAACTTACAAAGCATTAAGTAACTTGTCCACATTCAAGTAGCTGAAATGCCAGAGTGAGATTTGAACCCAAGCATTTCAACTTTTAGCAAACGCTCTTAACTATTATGAGTGTTTCTTCCCATCTTACATAATACAGACTACACCCGTTATGTCAAAGCATAGCACAGGAGCTCCTGGGCCCTAAGACACTCTTAGGAGGTACCTAGTGTCAAAATTTTATTCAAAATAATATTAAGATATCATTTGCCTTATTCACTCCCATTCTCTCAAAAAGATACAGTGACATTTTCCAGAAGCTACAGAATGTATGATACAGCAACAGATTGAATACAGAAACAGACATGAGAGTCTTGCTGTCTTCTATTATGTCAGACATTATAGAATTGTTTAAGTAAAATATGGCCATACTTCTAAACATTTTTGTATTGGAAAAGTTATTTTTTATAAAATATGTACTTTTTCAATGAATTAATAAATACATTTTAAATGTTTCAGTTTTAATTTCTAATGTGGGAAATATCAATAACCCAAATAAACAAAAGCTCTTTGGAGCTGTCAGTGATTTTTAAAAGTGTAAAAGAATCCTGTTACCCAAAAAGTTTGAACTGCTGCTTTAATGAAAAAAAAAATTCTTGTGATTTCCTGAACGTTGACTTAAATCATTCTTATTTTAATCAGTATACTTTCTTGATTTCAGAATGCCTGTAACACTGTGTACAAAGTGAGGACTCCTCTCTCACACCACTGTTCCCCCTGAAATTACTGCAAATCTAGAGTTCACAGAGCTCACCATGTTGTCATCTGTCCTTTACTTAGTCAAAACACATACTGTCACTGCTTATATACCCTGCATACCTTCCATACAATTCATCACCCTCTTGTTTTAATCTTCAGTCTATCCACTTCCCATCTAAATTGTCAACTGTGTCTACTTTATCCATAGGTATATTCTCAGTGCCTAGCAAAGTACCTGCTACACTTAATAGGTACTCAAAGGAGAGTTATTTATTTACTGAATTAATTAAAAATGAGAAACTGATATATAACAATAACCTTTGCCACCAAGGAACAATTGGTACGGTTCCTCTTTGGCCTTGGCACACAGAAGCAGTCTTAAACCTCCATAACGGTCCTTCACCCCTCTAAAACTCATGAAGAGTTTTTTAAAAAGTCCCCAAATACACTAGAGCTAATGCTACAAGGGGGACCTTTGGGCAAGTAAAGCAAATTTACTATTTCCAGTTAACTGTAGACTGAGTATTTAAAGAACCTGAGAGTCTTTTCTCAAAAAAAATTAGAGTTATCCCTAACCAGGTTTCAGAACCTACAGAAATCCTCAGTACCTAAAATAGCTATTTAGGTATAAGTAAGGAATAGTAAGTAACAAGTAAGTTATAAGCAGCATTTCAGCACCTCCTTAAATATTTAAGAATATCTCAGGGTGGAGTTGGACAGTTAAATCAGGTAAATCGGAAAATGTATTTGCTAAATGAGCAGGCCAAAGCTGAAGAGTTAATGATTCTCAAGTGCACAACATTATGTGTGTGTGTGTGATGGGAAGGTGGTGTATTTTACTTGCCATGCCTTTTTCTTACAGCTTTCAACTGCTTCTTGTTTCCTCAAGAATGGATATCTGTTACTGGCTTGCATCCCTCTTTTTTGAGGTATCTAACCATTCCGGCACCAGCCATCATCAATGACATTTGCCATTGGCGAGAGCCTAATTATCACAATGTTAGTACTTATGCGTAACAAAACAGCAATGATAAAATTTCCTCTGCCTATCAGATCCAGGAATCTACTCCAATAATTTAAAATGTTCTGCCCTATCTATAGTAAATGAGAAGCCAGAGTTATAAAACTTTACATTAGAAAACATTTTAGGTCACAAAGTACAATCTCCTCCCCAGTGCTAAAATCCTAACACAGAATTTTGCTAGACATTTTGCAGTGACATGAAGCTCACTTTTTGTCGTTGTTATATAGTCTTTTTTACTATTAAATGGCTCTATTAGAAAGTTCTTTTTTACATCAATCTGAAAAACAGCTTCCCTTTAAGTTATGTATTCATTTTAAACTCTAGGAGTTAGCAAACGCTTTTTTATAAAGGATCAGATGGTAAATATTTTCGGTTTTGTTGGTCATACATACTACTGTTGTTTGTTTTTACAATCCTTTAAAAATGCAAAAATCATTCTCAGCAGATGGACAGTACAAAATCAAAACTTGGCCTGTAAGCTATAGTTTGCAGACTCCTGCTCTACACCATTATAATACAAATCCCATGGTACTGTTATTTTCTGTTTACTGGATTGCCTTCCCAGAAGAGGAGGTAGCTTTCATCTATATATCCCTAGCATCAAACACACAGGAGGCACTTAGATATTTGTTACATGAATGAATAAAAAATAAGTTGCTTCCTTTTTAGCATAATAGCCCTTCAAATATTTGACCATAGCAAAGTCGTCTCTTTTGTCTATCAAAAGATAGTCATCTCCTCCCACAAAGGTACTCTGATTTTGTCAACCTCTTTCTTAAAATGTGGACCTAAAATTGACTTTAATAATCCACATCATAGAATACGTTGGCACTAATACCTTGATTTGGATATGTTTGTGTTGGCAAAGAACTTGCTGAATTAAGTCCTATTCATGCTTCTCTACAAAACTATAAAATCATCTTCATAATTGAATCCCTTAATGATTTTAAAAGTACTTAAAGTTTATCTTTTATAAAGAGCTAATAAATCAGTTCTACACTAAACAGAGGAAAGCAGCAAGATCTACCTCAGACAAGCCACTCAACCTCTTTAACTCAATTTTTGGTTTGAAAGCTAAGGATAATAACATATGCCTTAATTAATTCTAAAAATCAAAAAAGGTAAATATGAACATTTGTTTTTTGTTTTTTTGGGGGGGGATCATGGAGTCTCCACTGCTGAGATAACCAAAGTATAATATATTATTCACACCAAAAACTCTGCAAATTCAAGACTGAGGAGGCACACACAGTAGACGGTTATCACCTTTCTGCCTTCTGTGAGCAACAGGATGTGATAAAATGAGAGGCAACTGCACACTTAATATAATTAGATCAGCTGGCCAGTAAAAAACAAACAAACAAAACAGAAATAAGCTAATCCCTTTGAGTAGGTCTCTACAGAGCTCCTTAACTCAAAAAGGGTAACGTTACAAGACTTGCAGTCCCCACAGAACTTACAAATGTGAGTTATTACTACTAGTTAAAATAAAGAGGCATTACCTAGCAATGGAGAACAAAAGAGATCTCTGTTGGGTTCCTTTACTTGATTTTCTGATTGCGTCAATATACCCTCCTCCAGAGAGGGGAAGTCTGTCACTTCGGTATCTTCCGTTCTTACATTAAACCTGGTCTGGGATGTATCCAAGGTTTGGGAAGAGTCCATTTCTTGAGGAAGACAATGCCAAGATTCTGTTTTCTAGAAAAATTTTAAAGGAAACCATGCTAAGTCATTAACTGAGTTACCATACATATTAATATTTAGATTAAAATGTCCACTCATGTATTATATAGCTTCCTATTTAATGACATTCTCATCAAAGTTTAGAAAATGTAAAGCTGTTGTTTCTCACAATATTAACTACATTTTAGGCCTCTTCCCATTACTACACATCTCTTTTTTTTAATGCAAAAAAACCTTTCATACTAAGTTTTATTGTACGTTGCTGCCAGTGTATATAAAACAATTACCCTTGTGAAATAGAAATTCATGAAAATTCAGAGAGGTAGATATTAAGGACTGACAAAAGTAGAATTTTGTATATTATGGCACATGTGTTCCAGGGATAAGCTTTTGTACAGGCTTCAAATGTAGCTCTCTCTTGAATATTCACTGTATCATGAGAAGTGGCTTGGGAAACCTTTGAAAGATTCATTTTACTACAAAAAGGAACAGACTTTCTGGGATCTGAAGGAATTTGTACTTGAAGATACTCCAGTCAGCAGAGAGTCATGTTAAGCAATCTGCAGACAGAATTGTTTCAAGTCTGCAGCTGCCTGGGAAATTTTTACACGGTTGAGCCCGGCCTTCAGCCAGAGCTATTGAGCCACTTTCTTCATGGCGGTGACGCTAGAGGGGCCAAACTTGGTGCACGCAAGGGCTGGGCCAATTCATGGATCCTACTACACATCTCTTGAAGTGTGGAAGAATCACTGGCATTTCCACTATATTTTTTTGTTAGTTCTCATCATTAAATCAATAAATTTGGTTCTACATAATGTTTTACAACTTGATAATAATAAAACTGAAAAAAATATTCCAAACCTAAAGCTGAAGCATTCACTTCAGCTTTAGGTTTGGAATTCACTTGACTGAATTTTTATTAGCTCTACTAGTTTCTAAACGATCCCTGACTCTTCTCAGTATATATAACATTATCATATCACCCATGAATGTGATACATTTGTCTCCTTCAAATATTTACTCTTAAATTAGTGGCAAAATCCAGAGAACTGCTTCTCAAACTACCTATAGGGAAGAACCAGTTTTCCCTACTTCCAATTCATCACAGACTGACACTTTGCTAAAATGCTAACAAAAATTAATGAGAAATAAGCTAATTTTTAAAACTAGTAAAAATAACTAGAAAAATGAAATTTAAAAGTCTTACTATAAGCCCAAGATATAAAACACAAGCCAAATATTTGATTTCTAGGTCTAAAAAAAGATAAAATTACTCTATCCAACTACTATAAAAGTTTCTAAACACTTCCTCTCAATTTCTGTACTTATCCCTTGACAGACCAGTAACAAGCAAGTCATGGACTGGCACCAATCTACAGATCACACTAAATAACAATGTTGAATTAAAGTCGAATTAAATACTAATGGTGACAAGTTTAAAAGGCATTTTCCTTTTGAATTTAATATTAGTTAATAATTAACTATATTCTATTATGATATGAAAGTATTTTCATTTTCAAATAATTTGATTAGAAATGAACACTAAATTAGCTCAAACTATGTTACAGCATCATTTTCCCCAATTAAACCTGATAAAGGATAGCAACAATTTTTTTTTTAGATAGGTTCTTGCTATGTTGCCCAGGCTGGACTCAAACTCTGGGCTAAAGTGCTTGATCCTCCCAAGTCAATAAATTTCTTTATATTGAAACGTGTTCACATTTCTTACACAGTAGTGGTAGATCAGACGTTTAAATGTTTGCTAGCATATTCTTTAACATTTTCACACATATATGGTCACAACTAAGATTAATCAGTATTTTAGAATGCCCTCATTTTCTTGTTTCATAACGTTCTGTATTTATTTTATATAAGCAACTTCAATCTTCTTTAAAAATTTAAAAGATTTACCAGCGAATCTATTAGTTCCAAAAATCTTTTTGATAGCTGGTACTATCACAACTTTCTCAATTTCCTCCTTAGTAATCCTAGTCTACCTCTATAAAATACTGATAGTTTTGTAGAAAGTCTATTTCATTGAGATTTTTTTCTTAACTCTATTTACTAGGACTACATCTATTTTTCTCTATTTCTTGAATTTAACAACTGTATTATATTTTATAACTTGTTTTTCTCTTTACCGTGTTTCCTCTATTTGCAATTTTTCTTTTTGTGTATGTGTGAGATAGGCTTTTGCTCTGTCAACCAGGCCAGAATACAGTGGCACAATCTGAGCTCACTGTAACCTCTGCCTCCAGGCTCAAGCGATCCTGTCATCCTTAGTATCCTGAGTAGCTGGGACTACTGGCAGGCACTCAGTTAATTTTTTAAAAATTTTTGTAGAGACAGGGGTCTCACTATGTTGCCCAGGCTGGTCTGGAACTCCTAGACTCAAGCGATTCCCGTCTTGGCCTCCCAAAGTGCTGGGATTACAAGTTTTTCAGGCTTTATGTAAAATCTTTGGTTAAATAATTAATTCATTCAATTTGCTTTATTTATTTAAATAAAAACATGAGAAAGTGGCATTATATTGACAGCAACTTTAGATAAATAATGTACTTTCATTATTTTGTAAGTATTCCACTACCGGACTCTTCTTCCTTGATCAACTCAAATGTTTCTAAGAGAATATAGGTATCTTTTAATTCCCAGGTGGCCCAGAATCCATAAAAAGAAGATGTATTACAATTTACAAATATTTTCACAAACATTTTCCAATAAGACTTTTGTCCTTAAAGAGACATTTCCAATATTTAAAATTCATTAATAAAATGTTCATATAGTAAGTTTAAGAAAAAAGATATCCACTATCCACTACATAGTATCAGTTATATGAATACATGCAAAGAAAAAAATGTGGAGAGAAATATTCTAAAATATTAACACTACACTTATGGAATAGCAGACTTTTGACATTCCAAAATACCTCAATCCCTTCGACACTGAATAAATTAATCAGATCTATAACATCAAATTGCTACTGGAAACATGCTTTTCACCTTTCTGATACTTAAAATAAAAGGAATATGAGAATGATTAATTTTACATTTTTTCTTTTGAGGGCACTCCATTCTATAAGGGACAGGTTAGTGAGCCAACAAAAGGTTTTAAAGCAGGAGAATTCCAATCTTTTTGTGACTCACTAAAGCAAAAATCACTGGTCCCCTGACTCATCTCTTAGCCTCTCTGACCATGGTTTGAGCCTGTATCCCATAGTTCACTCCTCCCCAATAGTGACAGATGTATCCATTAGTCTTCCTGCCCATCCTCTAACCTCCACAGATCACTTACTCTCTAGTTCCTCTACTGCAATAATTTTTTAACTTCATGGAGACAACTATCCTATCACATTTATACTTTTCTTCATTCCTTTCTTATCTGTATTTCCTTCTTTGCCCCTCTGAAATTCAGAGTCATCCTTATAATCACTGCCTTGCAAACACACTTAACTTTCTTGCCTTTTTCTCCCATTATCCTATTTGCTCAGCAAAAGCTAACACTGATGGAACCGTCTTCTTGCGTGAATCCAATCAGCAGCACGTTGCTAGAGAAATCACACTCCCAAACTGACTGGGTTTTCTTTAAATTGTTGTCACTAACCCTGAAGGGCACTCGGTATTGCCTGGAAATCCTACTACATTTTCCTGGTGAGTTGAGAGTTCATACCTTCTCTCCTCAGAACTATTGAACGCTCCTAATTTTCAACTGATGACCTTCAATAAGTGTACAGCAGGAGAGAGGAACTCCCTTGTCTTCAACCACCAGATCTACAATCCCCATTACCAGATTTCTATCTTATGACTTGCAAATAAAAAAAAAAGTCACTCTGCCTCTCAAAGGCCTTCCCATCTCATTCCAATTTTTTTCAGTGATTTCCTTCCTATGTGATTCTCCTACTTTCCTTCATCTATTTTTCTCTCATTACTGAATCATTCCTCTCCTATGCAAACATATTCTTATAATTTCCCATTATAAACTGAATTTTTTAAATAACCTCTGTTCAAACTTTTTTAACTTTCTGCATTGTGTATTTTCTTGCTACATTTCAATCATCAAATATTCTTTGTGTTATACCTTTTAAATCAATATAAAAAGGCCAACAAATCTCTAAATATTTTTGACAGATGTGGGGAGGGACAACATATAAGCATTCTGACAAATACAAACAAATTTTGAGGGACAAGTAAAAGTTTGACATACATCTCTGGGATTTATCAGTATACAGATGTATTTAAAGTCCTGGATCTGGATGAGACCACGAACATTCCAACATTTCAAGCAGAGGTTAAAAACTAAATGTGTATAGGGGTATGGGGGTAAGACAAATGAAGTAATCCATCCTGGAATTGGAGAGTAATGGGATTTGTGGCTAACTATGCACTGCATGTTCACTTTAAAGTATTCTATTTCAAAAGTTTTAAAACATTGTGCCAAAAAAAAAACGGTTTTTGAAAACCACATTTGAGTCATACTTGGGTCCACAGCTTACAAATTCTGATTCTAAGGTTTAACAAAGGAAGATAAAGCAGCAAAGGATACTGAGAGAGAACAGCCAGATGAGTAGAAAAAAAAACCAGAAGAACCCAAGAAAGGAAATAATTTAAAGAAGTTACGTAATGATTAATAATAGTGTCAAATGCTATTTATTGTACCTAAGATGAGGACAGAAAAGTATTCACTGTATTCAGCTACATAAATATTGCTGGTGATACTTGCTTTCAAAGGATTGGGGTCAGAACACAAAGTAGATCAAGTAGAAGAATAGGCAGATCCTAGCCAGTGTAATAAAGCAAAAAAAAAAAAAAAAAAGGAAAAAAAGAAATGACAAATCTATTTAAAAGTAAAAAACAAACCATAGTTGATATAACTCTGCATAGAAAGTCCTAAAGAATGTATTTTTTAAAAAAGCTACTAAAACTAGTAAGTGAGATTAGCAAGGTAATAGGATACAAGGTCAATATAAAAAGTCAATTATATTTCTATATACTTTTAATGAATAATAGGAAATAGAAATTTCTAAAAATGTCAGTAAGTCTAACAAAACGTGTAAGATTGGCACACTGAAGACAGCAAAACATTGATGAAGACATGAAAGAGAAATAATAAACTAAGAGAATTGTCATGTTTATGGATTAGAAAACTCAATATTGTTAAGATGTCAAAATTCTCTTCAAATTGATTTATAGACTCAATGAAATCTTAATAAAAAATTCCAGCAGACTTTTAAAATATAAATTGGGCAAGCTAATTCTAAAATTTATATAGAAATTCCAAGAATCTGAAATAATCAATTTTTAAAAAGAGGAACAAAGTGGGAAAACTCACACAACCTGATTTTAAGACAGTACAGTTATTAAGAGTGTAATATTGGCATGAGGATACATATGTAAATCAATGGAATAGTGTGCAGAAATAGACCCACATATATAAGATCAATTAATTTTTTTACAAAGATGTCAAGAAATCCACTGGGAAAAAAGATAACAAATGGTGCTGGAATAACAATTACATATTCATATGTAAGAAAATACAGCTTGGATGCTTCCTTCGCACCATATACAAAAACCAACTCAAAATGGATCTTAGACATAAATGTAAAACCTACAACTATAAAACTTCTGAAAAAGCGGCTCTCAGTTGGGAGAGATTTTGACACGCCTCTCCCTTCAACCATGGAACATTTGGCAATGTCAGAAAACATTTCGGATGGTTACAACTTGGGGGACTATTACTGGTATCTAGTGGGAAGAGGCCAGGAATGCTGTTAAACATCTTAGGACACACAGGACAGCCCCCCACAATGAAGAATTATTCAACCCAAAATGTCAATAGTGCCAAGGCTGAGAAACCCTGGTCTAGAAGAAAACATAGAAGAAAAATCTCAGTGACAAAAGATTAGGCCAAGATTTCTCAGATAGTACACAAGAAGTATAAACCACAAAAGGAAAAAAAAAAAATCAATAAAAAAGTTTCATCAAAATTAAAACTTCTGTCTTTCAAAGACAGGAGAATACAAAAACATGCCACAGACTGTCTTTGCAAAAGAAATAACTGACAAAGGACTTGCATCTAGAGCGATAAAGAACTCCCAAAGCTCAAAAAAATGAAACAAACCAGCCATAAAAAATCAGGAAGAGATTTTAACAGATCTCTCACTGAAGAAGAAACATTGAGGGCAAATAAGCACACAAAAAGATGCTATATATCATTAGTCATTAGAGAAATGCATGTTAAAATCACAATGAGACACCATAATACATCTCCTAGAGTGTCTAAAATTAAAAAAAAAAAAAGAAAGAAAAAAAAGAAAAAACTGATGATACCAACAGCTGCCAAGAATGCAGGGCAACCAGAACTCTCATATACTACTGGGATACAAAATGGTACAGCCACTTTGGAAAAACAGTTTGGTACTTTCTTATAAAGTTAAACATACAATTACCTTATCACTCAACAAACTCATTCCTAGGGGTTTTTTTTGTTTTTTGTTTTTGAGACAGAGTCTCATTCTGTCACCCAGGCCAGAGTGCACTGGCGCCATCTTGACTCACTGCAACCTCCGCCTCCCAGTTTCAAGCGATTCTCCTGCCTCAGCCTCCTGAGTAGCTGGGATTACAGACATGTGCCACCACACCTGGCTAATTTTTATATTCTTAGTAGAGACGGGGTTTCTACTACACCATATTGGCCAGGCTGGTCTCGAACTCCTGACCTCAAGTGATCCGCCCACTTCAGGCTCCCAAAGTGCTGGGATTACAGGCGTGAGCCACCACGTCCAGCCATTCCTAGGTATTTGCCAAGAGAAATGAAGCAATATGTCTACCGAAAAACCTATACAAATGGAATACTACTCAGTAATAAAAATTAAAGTGGACAAATTATTGATACATGCAACAACATGGATAAATCTCAAAAGCTAAGCCAAGTGAAAGAAGTCAGATTTAAAAGTCTACACACTGTATTATTCTGAAAAGGTAAAACTAAAGAGAAAGAAATTGGATAAGTAGTTGCCAGGGACTAGGAGTCAGGGAAGTGACTGACTACAAAGGGGTACACAGGAACTTTTTGTGAAGTTCCTTTTTGTGAAGGCAATGTTGTCTATCTCAAGTGTGGTGGTGACTGCATGACTGTATACGTATGTCAAAGCTCACTTGACAAACTGTACATCTAAAAGAGTAAATTTTGATATATTTAACTTATACCTACAATAAACCTGACTTTTTAAAAATGAGGATAGGATATCAGGAAATAGAAACAGAAAATGTATAGACAACTCTTAAAAATTTCACTGTAACAGGGAGCAGAATATTGACTGAAGCAGTAGCTGGAAGGGAAGAGAGGATGAGACATTTGTAGTAAAGCAGCTGGTGATGACACAGTCTAGACTGTGATCATGAGATGAGTAACTACATACAGGTAGGAGAAGACTGGAAGGAGGTATGGAAGTAAAGATCGCTGGAGATTAGATGAAATACATGAGAACTTCAGGCATTGAATGGGAAATGTATGTTGAAGTGAAAGAAACCAATAAAAGAGAGGAAGACAATGTAGCAAGAGCTAGTTTTCCATGAATAAATAAAGGTAACTCAGATGACAGTAACAAGGATGAACAATTATAGAATAAGAAGGAGAAAAGAAGGAAGTAAACTAGAAAGCGGCATAATGTTCCAGCTATTCTGAGGAACCCAGGCATAAAGGATGAAATGAAGTGCTTTAGGGTCCATCACGGTTCGTATTTTATGAAACAGGAAAAAAAGGAAGACATCAATTTTTGGACTGTGCTCTACCAAAAACATGCCCTCAGAGAATATTTAGAAATATGTCCCGGTATTAGTTTCCTAGGGCTGCTATAACAAAGTGACACAAACTAGGTGGCTTAAAACAACAGAAATTTATTATCTCACAGTTCTGGAGGCCAGAAGTCTGAAATCAAGGTGTTGGCAGGGTCATGCTCCCTCTGAAGCCCCTAGGGGAGGGTCCTTCCTTGCTACTTCTACCTTCTGGAAGCCCCAGGCATTCCCTGGATGTGGCAGCATAATTCCAATTTCTGCCTCCATCTTCACATGGCCATCTTCTCCTTGTATGTTTTTCTCCTCACATGGTGCTTTCCTCTTTCATAAGGACACCAGGCAGATTGGATTAAGAGCAAACCCTACTCCAGCATGATCTTAAATAATTACACCTGCAATCACCAATAAGGTCACATTCTGAGGTACTGGGGATTAGGACTTCAACATATAATTTGTGAGGGCACAATTCAACCCAAAACAATCCTCTTCCATTTAATGGCCCCAGGTACTATGTTTTTTATGGTCAGGGATTGTCTTAACTACTTTCCCTCAGTGATAGTGTATCTCCCTTCCTCCATATCTTGCATCTAACAGGTAATCACTGCAATTTAAAGAAAATTGAAGGTAATAGGAGAAATCTGATACTCAAGTTATTAATCAACCTTAAATACTTAACCATTATTAGTAACACTACATTTTTCCTCCAATAACTCTATATGAGCTTTTTTCCTATTTGCTCGTGATTGTTCCATTTCTTCAAAGTTTATAACTATGTTCTAGAAAAGTGGTTCTCAAAGTGTAGTCCAAAAATCCCTGAGGGTCATTGACACCATTTCAGGGACTGAATGACAGCCTCCTTTCCCTAACTCCTTTTTCATCTATGTAAGGCCAGATTGTCTTCATATATTTCAACCAAAACAATACATCCCAACAAATGAAATGCAGAGCAGACTGAGAATCCAGCTATGATAGGTAATTTATGTATCAAATTGACTGGGTCATGGAGTGTCCAGATACTTGGTTAAACACAATTTCGGATATGTCTGTGAGGTGTGTGTATGTGTGTGGTGTTTTTTGTTTGTTTGTTTGTTTGTTTTTTGAGATGAGTCTTGCTCCATCGCCCAGGCTGGAGTGTAGTGGCACAATCTCAGCTCACTGCAACCTCCACCTCCTGGGTTCAAGCGATTCTCTTGCCTCAGCCTCCCAAGTAGCTGGGATTACAAGCATACGTCACCAACACCCGGCTAATTTTTGTATGTTTTTAGTAGGACGGGGTTTCACCATGTTGGCCAGGCTGGTCTTGAACTCCTGACCTCAGGTGATCCACCCACCTCAGCCTCCCAAAGTGCTGGGATTATAGGCTTTAGCCACTGTTCCTGGCCTGTGAGGTGTGTATGAATGAGATTAACATTTGAATCTGGAAACTAAGTAAAGCAGGTTACCCTCTCCAATGTGGGTAGGCCTGATCCAGTACCTTGAAGGCCTAAATAGAACAAAGGCTGAGCAAGAGAGAATGTGTTCTCTCTGCCTGACGGTCTTCCAGCTGGAGGGTATTCTACCTCAGATTCAGATCAAAACTTACACCACTGGTTCTCCTGGTTCTCAAGCCTTTGGACTTGAATTGGAACTATACCATCAGCCCTCCTGTGGCTGCAGTTTGCAGATCTTGGGACTTCTCAGTCTTCACGATCACATAAGCCAATTCCTTATAATAAATATCAATAAAGATATATACATATATATATATATATATACACACACACAGATGTATATAGATAAATAGATGTATCTATCTCCATTCTATTGGTTCTGTTTCTCTGGAGAACCCTGAATAATATACCAACTGAGTTCTAGTAAGCCAGAATTTAAACAATGCTATTCTTCCAACTAATTTTTTTGTTTTGGAAAATAGTCATTTTTTACTTTAAAATATACTATTTATGGTAATATGTAATAGGTTTGTTCTTTCAAAATAAATTTTAAAATAGTTTTAAATGTTTTAATTTCTTGTATGCTAAATATCTATATAGATAGTCCACATAAATAAAAGCTCTTAAGAATATTTGTGAAGAATATAAAGAGTCCTGAGGCCAGGCACAGTGGCTCATGCCTGTAATCTCAATAGTTTTAGGAGGCCGAGGCGAGAGGATCACTTAAGGCCAGGAATGAGAGACCAGCCCAGTAAATATAGAGACCCCCATCTCTATAAAAAATTTTTAAACTAAAAATAAAAATAAGAGTCCTGAGTGAGACCCGCCTTCAAAAAAAGTGAACTGCTCTTCTACATACAAAGTTTACAACAATCTATTAGAAAAATGGAATATTTGGCCGAGAGTGGTGGCTCACTCCTGTAATCCTAGCACTTTGGGAGGCCAAGGCAAAGGATCATTTGAGGCCAAGAGCTCAAGACCAGCCTGGGCAACAAAGCGAGACTCCATCTATAAAAAATTTTTTAAAAATAATTAAGTGGGTTTGATGGTATATGTCTGTAGTCCCAACTACTCAAGAGGCTCAGGCAGGAGGATCACTTGATCCCAGAAGTTGGAGGGTGCAGTAAGCTATGATCATGCCACTGCACTCCAGCCTGGGTGACAGAGTGAGACCCTGTCTTAAAAAAAAAAAAAAAAAAAAGACAAGAAATCAAAACATAATATTAATGAATATTAATTTATTTCTTTCCATTCTTCATAGCTAAATCAGAATTTCTTGTGCTGCTTATCAAAAAAATAAAAAGTTAGCCAGCCAGTTACAGAAGACATACCTGATCATCCCCAGAACCTTGCTGAGCTGCTGTTTCCAAACAGACCACATTAGTATCAGAAATTTGTGTTCTACTATTGCCTTGATATAATATCTGTTGCCATACATGACAGGTCAATGGAACAATCTGAAAATCAAAAGCAGGCTTAAATAGAGTAATAACACAAGCACTATGATTATACAACAAAAATAAACTAATATTTAGACCATACTTCCCAGTTTATAAAGCTCTTTCACATATACGACATTTTGATTTCACAACCATTATACAAGCTATTATCCTTAAGGTTACTCAGTTAGGACATGGCATACTTTTGCATAAACCACAGCAGTTCCTTAACCTCCTTTACCCACAGAGGTAAAAGAAGCAAACAGAAACAAGCAAGTTGTCTACTTTTAAATCTTACTGGCTGAGACAGTTAAAAATCAACCCCAATAATAGGGACTGAAATCAACACATAGCACAGGAAGTGGGAACAAAAGTCAGAATCATTTTGTGAAGTAAGGGGTTGGGGCAGCACTCTCCTACTAGTGAAAGAAGGCAATAAAAGTTGTGACCATAGTAGCCCAAGGCTGAAGGAACACAAATGGACAGATTACAGGCAATAAAACAAAAATGACCTGGTCAAGCCACCCACTGGTTCAGGGATTGGTTCTTGAGATTTTTCCCAATATCCCTGAAGAATAAGAACTCAGAGCTTCCAATATAAGATTTCCTTCTAAAGAAGATGCCATAAGGGACAATGCAGAAACAACCACAAAAAGAGCAGGTAGAGAAGAATGCACACAAAGAGAAAACAAAATAACCCTCTTACTAAAAATCAGATTACAAACTATACTTCCAAAGGACTTTAAAATAGTATCTCAGATCCTCCAAGAGATAAAGAAAGATACAAGGTGCACAGTGGCTCACACGTGTAATCCCAGCACTTTGGGAGGCCAAGGCAGGAGGATCACCTGAGGTCAGGAGTTCCAGACCAGCCTGGCCAACATGGCAAAACCCGGTCTCTACTAAAAATACAAAAATTAGCCGGGCGTGATGGCATGCACCTGTAAAAGGGAAAATTAAAACATTCACAGATAAACAAACGCTGAGAGAGTTCATTACCACTAGACCTCACCTGGAAGAAATGCTAATGGCAGTCCTTCAAGTTGAAATTAAAGGATGCTAGATAGTAACTTTAAGCCATAGGAAAATATAAAGTTCTCTGGTAAAGGTAAATACATGGACAAATATAAAAACATTATTTTAATTCTGGTGAGTAACTCCACCTTAATTCTTTTACAGGATTTAAAAGACAAAAGCATAAAAATTAACTATAAATCTACATGCTATGATTTGAGTATCTGTCCCCTCTAAAACTCATGTTAAAACTTAATCCACAATGTGGCAGTATTGAGAGGTAGAACCTATCAGAGGTGATTGGGTCATGAGGGATCTGGGCTCTCATGAATGAATTAATCATGAGGGTAGATCTGAACGGCTTAATGACTTGATGGATTAATGGATTAATGGCTTATCATGAGAGTGGACTGGTAGCTTTAAAAGAAGAGGAAGAGAGACCTGAGCTAGCATGCCCAACCCCCTCACCATGTGCCCTGCACCACCTCAGGATTCTGCAGAGTCCCCATCCGCAAGAAAGCCCTCATCAGGCCCTCACCCTTGACCTTGGATTTCTCAGCCTCCATAACTTTTTAAAATAAACTACCCAGTTTCAAGTATTGTTATAAGCAAGAGAAAACAAACTAAGAAAGTATGTTAATGATTAAACAATATATAAACACGTTACTTGTGACACCAGTAAAATGTTAACAGGGCACTAATAACTCTGGCCAGGTGCGGTGGCTCATGCTTGTAATCCAGCACTTTGGGAGGCAAGGCGAGTGGATTACTTGAGGTCAGGAGTTTGAGACCAGCCTGGCCAACAATGGCGAAACCCCGTCTCTGTTAAAAATGTAAACATTAGTCAAGCATGGTGGGCTGTGCCTGTAGTCCCAGCTACTTGGGAGACTAAGGCAGGAGAATCACTTGAACCCAGGAGGTGGAGGTTGGGGGCCAAAGCTATAAAGGACTAGAGTTTTTATATGTGATTGAAGTGAAGTTGTTACTAGTTTAAACAGGTTGTTATCCTCCTAAGGAGTTTTATGATATTCTCATGGTAACTACAATGAAAATAGCTATAGAATAAACACAAAAGGAAATAAGAAAATCAAAATATATCCCTACCAAAAATATTGACTAAACACAAAGAAAGGTAGAAGGGGAGAAAACGAAAAACAAGCTATGAAAGGACAAAGAAATTACCAAAAAAAAAAAAAAAACCCCATAGGATTAAAAAACAGGGCCCAACTATATGCTGTTTAGAAGACACTTTGGAACTAAGGACACACACAGGCTCTAAGTAAAAAGATTCAAAAAGATATTCCATGCAAATGGTAACCAAAAGAGAGCAGTAGTGGCTACACTAATATCAGACAAAATACATTTTTAAAGAAAACTGATACCATAGACAAAGGAGAACATTATGGGGTCAATGGACAAATAAGATATAATAACTATATACGTGTCAAACATTGGAGCTCCTAAATACTTAAAGCAAACATTGATAAAATTGAAAGGAGCTCTCCAAAAACAGTGAGAGACTTCAATAACCAACTTTCCATGATGGATAGAATGAGATCAATAAGGAGAGAAAACACCTGAACAGCACTACAGACCAATTGGACCTAACACACATATACAGAACACTCCACCCAACAACAGCACAATATACATTCTTCTCAAGTGCACGTGAAACATTCCCCAGGATACACCGCATGTTAGGCCACAAAGTATTAGGTATCTTTTCTCATCACAACAGAATGAAACTAGAAGGTAGCTGCAGAAAGAAAAGTGGAAAATCAAGAAATTTGTAGAAATTAAACAACAAACTATTAAAAAGACAATGGGTCAAGGAAGAAGTAACAAAGGAAATAAGAAAATACATTGGCCGGGCGCGGTGGCTCACGCTTGTAATCCCAGCACTTTGGGAGGCCGAGGCGGG